>NW_022474688.1:998522-1186416 GCF_009176365.1 Aspergillus alliaceus | reverse complement strand
TATAGTATTTCTTATTTTTATTCCTATCTTTATTCTTCTTATCCTTATTTTTAAAGAAAGTTACTTTAGTCTATTCTAGAACTAGAAAAAGATTTATAGTATTATCTAGTATATTCTATAAAGTCTAACTAAATTAGTATTAATTATATAGATTTTTATTAGAAAAGTATACCTGGTTATAATTAGTATTTCTACTAGTACACTGGCTATATAATACTGAAGCAATACTATTAAAAATATACCTGATCTTAAATACTTTATTAGGATCTTAACTATTATTTTTAATAGCTATATAAAGATAATATATATACTATAAAAAAAGCGGCTCTATAGAATTCTTAAGAATAGAGTAATTACAGGGCATAATACTATTAGAAAAGTAAAGATAATAAATAAATTAATTTAAAAGAAAAAGAAACAGAATCTTTCTAGATATAAAAGAGATATTATAGAAAATAAATAGATTAAAAAAAAATAGAGAATAAAAGCTTATTAGTATTCTTTATTAATATTAATATTATTATTATAAATAACTATTATTTACTACTAGATTTTATTTTATATAATATTTATAGCTCTATATAGAACTAATTATACTTTTAAGATATATTTTCTACTAAATATAATCTATATATAAATACTGACTAGAGATAGTTAGCTTAGAAAAAGAAAATATAATTATTATAGATAGAATAATAATTTAGCCTAATAGCTGTACAGGATATCCTGAGCCAGGTATATAGATAATCAGCCATTGATAAGGAATATCAGGCTATCAATAGTTTGGTTTTTAACAGGAAATCTGAACTCTTTATATACAGAATCTTCAGCTATAAATTAGCGAATAGTTAGTAGTAGGAGGAGATCAAGAATCAGTCTCCTGTCTGAATAATATCTACTGCCTGCCTTTGATCTCTCTCTCCCTCCCAGCCTACGTATCCTTACCTAGTTGACAGGTCTTCTACCCTGAATAGTAGATATCCTTGACAAGTATATTCTTAACTAAAATCTTTTATTTACTAAATATTTATAAAGATATATTATTAATATTTTAAGTTAATATAAGACTTAACTTATATAGATAGATAATTAATATATTATATCTAGATATTTAGATAAGAGCTCTATAAATATTAGTTATCTTATATTATAATATTACTTTATTTAGATAGTGAATCTAAAGTAATTTCTAATATAATCTTATTCAGGATCTAATAATATAACCTAATCTAAAATCTGATAATATATAATAGTGTTCTGTAAATAACTTAAGTCTAAAAGACCAGGTCTATTAAGTATATATACTTAATAGTTAAGGAAGTATAAATAAGCTAATGTTGAACTGGAGGTCACATGATCCAACATCATGTGATGATATATCATGCAATCCTGATTATTCTATGCATTTCTATACATTTCTATCTCATTCTTGAGATGCTATTTTTATCATATGTTGCAGGCCTAAGGTCTACACCTATTCAACATAAATAGGCCTACATTTCCATCTATTCTACAGACCAGATTGATTCAGATTGATCAGATTGAAGCAGTTTAATCAATCTTATTCTATTATTCTATAGTCATGTCTATCTAGTCAATTCATTCTATGGGTTTTACCTGATATCTATCTATCTATTATCTATCTTATCTCTTGATTAATTCCCCTGATCACATGCCTAAGGATATCTAGGTTATCAATACCCTAGATTTCCAACAGCTAATTACTAACTTAATACTAAAAATATATTCTAAATAATAATAATAAAATTAATTATAAAGAATTAAATTAAATATATAAATAAGTATTCTTATATATTTCTATTTAATATATTACTGCTATAATATATTATATTGTTAGTATATTATTGTTACAGACCCTTGTCTAGTGCCTTTATCAGACGCGGAATCAGGCGGCAGAACCAGTGACATAACAAGACACTAGCACCAAGAAACAACCAATTATATAAGTAACTATCACAAATATATAATTAGCGGGTCACGTGACTAGAACATGTCACTGACAAGCTATATCATGGCAGTGCTATGACCGGAACATGTTAGTAACATAATATGATATACCAGTAATATAATATATTATGGCAGTGACATGAGAGATAGGAATATATAAGAACACTTATTTATATACTTAGAATAGTTCTTTATAATTAATCTTATAAGTTACTTAAGATATATCTTTAATATTAAGTTAGTAATTAACTTATTTATACTTCCTTAACTATTAAGTATATATACTTAATAGACCTGGCCTTTTAGACTTGAGCTATATACAGAACCTTGTTATATCTTTAAATCTTGGATTAGGTCATTTATTAAGAATCTGGAATAGGATTATATTTAGAATCACTGTTATTTATATTATAGAGATGTATAGATCTTATTATTAGGTTAAGTTATTACTTAACACAAGGCAGCTAATACTTAGGAGCTCTTGACTAAATATCCAGGTGTAATATATTAATTACCAGTCTACATAAGTTAAGTCTTATATTAACTTAAAATATTAATAACATGTCTTTATAAAGATCTAGCAAATAGAAGACTCCGGTTAAGAATATACTGCCAGTGAATACTAACTCTGAATTAGAAAAGATACCTAGTCTTAGAAACCAGATTACTGAGATAAGAAGTATTATTAAACAACTGGTTAATAATACTAGAGAATAGAATACTAAAATTAAAATTCTTAAAGCATAACTTATTAAAGCTAAAAGATAATAGCAAGAATACTAAGATAATATTACCTAGCTTAATATATAGATCAGCATATCAGTACTAAGAAATATAATTAGAAAGATAAAACTGCTAAAAGCTAAGCCTTTTAATAGAACTTACTCTAAGTTACAGGCTTTTTTAATACAAATGAATATATATATTTATATAAACTAAACTAGTCTAATTAATAAAGTAGATAAAGTTATATTTATATCTACTTACTTATATAGAGCAGCATAGAATTAGTTTAAATCCTATATCAAGAAATACTACAAAGTTATACTAGATAAATAAACTACTATAATATAAAAATTATTTACTAACTTAGAAAATCTATAAAAATATCTTAAATATATTTTTAGAGATATTAACGCGGAAGCTGTAGCTAAATAGAAGTTAAAATAGCTATACTAGAGAGATAGTATATTAACTTATATAGCAGAATACTAGTAGATTATCTTAAGACTTGATTAAAATAAGAAGATCTATGTCTTAATATTTATTAGTAGCCTGAAGAAATATATAAAGAATAAATTTATATATATTAATAGACTGGCAATACTTAATAAAGCAATTGACTTTACTATTAAAGTGAATAACCATTATTATAAGTGACTCATAGAAAAGCAAAACACTGAAGCCTAGAGAAAAGATAATTATTAGCCAAAAAACCAATATAAATTAAATAACTAGTGTAAATAAACAGGTAGAAGATATAGTGATCTCTATAGCCCCTAGTCTATAGAATTAGATACTAATAACAAATAACAATAGCGCAGTAATATTTCTCAGAAAGAAAAAGACAGGTACAGAAAAGAATAACTATATTATGACTGCAGAAAGCCAGGATATTTCACGGGGAGCTGCCTGCAAAAATAACAGCAATAACAAGGCAGAAAGCTATAGTAATTAAGAGCAGTATATTTTAAGGAGCCAGCTCAGCTTAATATAATCTTAGAGAGAGATATATATAATACTACTGGAGTGCTAAAAGACCAGACAGAGCCTATATAACTCAGCGCTATAAGGATAGCCGGTCCTGAGAATACTGAGTAATGGATTCCAGATAGAGATAACAGACCTGATAATAGAGTTTATTATAACAGACCTGATAATGGAGTTTATTGCTATAGACCTGATAATGGAGTTTATTATTATAGACCTGATAATAGAGTTTATTACTATAGACTTGATAATAGAGTTTATTACTATAGATCTGATAATAGAGTTTATCATAACAAGCCTATTCCAAGGCAAGGAAACATAAATCAAGTTTTATGAGAAATTAATTCTTTGGATAAAGAGTATAGTACTCAATAGATAGACTATGATCCTAATATGGAGGAACTTCTTGAGATACCTGAGACGTCTGAAAATCCCCAAGAAGAAAATTAGGAAAATAAATACTAGAGAGTTATAGAACTTTTTAATATACTATAGACAGTAGTTAATAACTCTATAAACTAATAAATAATAAGGTTATAATTGTCATGATATATTTAGAGAAGGCAAGATAAACTTATATATTAAATAGATAATATAGTCTATAAAATTATAAAAGATTCTAGAAAATTTTTAAGACTACTAAGAAAACTATTTCAGTAGTGTCTATATTGGAATTATATATACTAGAATAATCTAAACTATAAAAGCTAGGAAGAATATTAGCAGCACTGTAATAATTATAAGAATAAATATAGTATATATAGAGAAGATAGCAGGAATATTATTAAGCTCTTAGCGCAATATAGTCTGGATAAGCTAGAGAAGGATATAAAGAAGCATGTTCCTTATAGATATATATATACTTATACTTTTTAATAAACTAAGACTATAAGAGTCTTCTGTAGATTATTTATTTTAAAGATCTCTGCTTATATTACTATAACTGGAAAAAGATAATAAAGTTTTAGCTCTAAAACAGTCTTTACAGCTATATTAAATTTATAGCTATAGTATAAGAGAAATATCTTACTATAACAGCTATAATTAGCAGTATATCTGCTAGAACTATAATTAATTTAAAAGTAATAAATAACTTTATAGTATCTGAATATTAGAAATAAATAAATATTATAGAATAATTAAAGAAAATTATTATATCTATTCTAGAACTAGACAGCCAGAAATTAGAAATTGATTAGATTATAATTAAAATAGAACCTGTCTCTATAGTTATTAAAGCTTATATTAAATACTTAGCTTTTAATATAATACCTTTAGAAGATAAGTATAATATAGTATTAGGAATTCTCTAGCTTAAGAGACATAATCTAACAATAGACTAGAAATAAAGAATACTCTAGCTAAATAATTACTATTGCTTAACAGGACTATATACAGGATATAGTATCTAGACCCTTACTAAAGATATAATAGGATATTCTATATATAGTAGAGAAAGAATTAATAGATATAATCAGGATACTGTAAAAGAAAATACTATAAAGGCTATAATAGTAGCAGTAACCAGGCTCTTAAAAAAAGAGTAATTAGCAGAAATAACTGGATAAATACTAGAAAATAAGAATAAATATCTTAAAGTTATAATACTAGACAGTAGATTAAAAGAGAAATAGCACTCTTTACTAGAAAATATAGGAGTATTTTAGAAAGAAGACTCTAATCTAGAGAAATATATTAATTCTCAGGAACTAGTAGCTATCTCTATAGAGTAGCTAAGACTACCTAAGAAATATCAGGAATTTAGAGAAATATTTAAATAATTATAAATACTAAAATTATTATTTTATAGATTATATAACTATACTATATCTATTCAGGAAAAAAAGAAAGTAGCATATAAAAAATTATATATTATATCAGGAAAAGAGTTACAAGTACTTAAGGATTATATTAATAAATAACTAGTAAAAAAATATATCAGATCTTTAAAATCTTCTATAGAATATAGAGTTCTATTTATTCTAAAGAAGAGAGAAGAGTTATAACTATATATTAATTACTAACTATTAAATATAATTATAATTAAGGATAAATATCTATTATCTCTTATATTAGAAATCTAGAATAGAATTAGAGAAGTAAAATAGTTTATTAAGTTTAATATTATCAATATTTATAATATTCTATAAATAGACTAGAAAGAAGAATAGAAGACAGTATTTTAGATATAATTTAGATATTTTAAATATCTAGTTATACTATTTAGATTAACTAATATATCAGTATTATTTTAATAATTTATTAATAAAGTACTAGAAGAATTTTTAGAAGTTATTATTATTATATATCTTAATAATATCTTAGTCTTTATAAAGGAAACTGAGAAAGAATATATACAGTATATTAAAGCAGTACTCAAGAAGTTATAAAAAGCAGAATTAAAACTGAAGCTAAAGAAATATAAATTCTATATTTAAGAGACTAAGTTCTTAGGATATATAATATCTATTAATAGAATCTAAGTTAAGGAAAGTAAAGTTAAAGCTATTAGAGAATAGTCTATATCTATAAATCTTAAGAAATTATAGCAATATCTTAGACTGTTAAACTACTATAGAAAGTTTATTAATAGCTATATAGTCAAGATAGGTCCACTATTTAAGCTACTTAAGAAAAGTAATAAGTAAAAATAAAAAGTAAAATAGAAAAAAGCTTTTAAAAGATTTAAAAAAGTTATTATTACTATATCTATACTTATATAGTATAATTCTACTAAGAAGATAATTATTAAGACTGATATATCTGACTATACAGTTAGTGTTTAGATAGTCCAGACAGATAAAAATAAAAAGCTTTAATTAATAGTATTTAAATTATAGAAACTAGTTTAGGCAGAACTAAACTATAATATTTATAATAAGAAATTATTAGCTATTATTATAGTATTTAAGAAATAGAAAGTCTACCTGAAAGAAGCTCAGAAAATAATTATTATTAAATTAGATTATAAGAATTTAATATACTTTATAATAATAAAGGAGCTTATATAATAATAAGCTTAATAGATAGAAATACTATTATAATATAACTTCAGAATAGTTTACTGTAAAGAAATAGAAAATAGCTAAGCGGATGCCTTAAGTAGAAGACTAGATTATAAGATTAAAAAAAAAATAATCTTACTAGTAATACTTAAGATATATAAGAACAGTATAATTAGATATAATTATTAGATACTTGCAGTAACAGTTAATATTTAGGACTATATACTTATTAAAATTACTAAAGAAATAGCCAAGTATATAGAAATCCAGAATATTCTTAGAGAATTTAGAGATAATAATAGAAAGTTTACTATAGATAACTATAGACTTATTTACTATTAAAGATTGATCTATATATCTTAAAATAAGAGATAAGATATTATTAGATAGTACTATAATAATCTAATAAAAAAATATTTTAGAGTTAAGAAAACTATAGAGTAAATTATAAGGAATTACTACTTTCTAAATATCTGAAAGAAAGTCTAATAATATATTAATAAATATAAAATCTATATTAAAGACAAGCCAGTAAGATATAAGCTATATAGATATATATAGTTAGTAGATATACTATTATAATTATAGAAATAGATTATAATTGACTTTATAAGATCACTACTAGAATCAGATAGATAGAATATAATTACAGTAATAACAGATAGACTTATAAAATATATATATTTAATACTAAGTAACTTAACACTTGATATAGTATATCTTATATATCTAATATTTAATCATGTCATTATCCTTTATAGGATACCAGAAAAGATTATATTAGATAGAGATAAACTCTTTATATCTAAGTTTTAGTAGTTATTAGCAGATCTAATAAATATTGATTATAGATAGGCTGACCATTGGGATGGGATGGGACGGGAATAGGAATTTCCCATCCCATCCCATCCCATTCTTGGCATCCCATTTCCCATCCCATTTTCCCTCTTGGCATCCCGTTTCCTATCCCATTCCAAATATAGGGCTAAAACAGGAATCCCATCCTGTTTAACTGCACAAAACAGGATTCCCAATCCTAATTTTAAAATAGAATAAGATTCCTATCTAGATTAACTATAAAAACAGGATTCCTATCCTTGTCTTGGTATTATTTTAGGATTTTGGAATAGAATAGAATTCCTGTTTTCTATTCTAAAATCCTAAAATAAAATACAAAACGCCTTTAATATATAGAATATAATAATTAAAAGTAATAACTAAAGTTAAGTTTATTAAAATCTTAGAACTGCTAATATAATTAAATAAAAGACTTATTACTAGCTTTATTTTATTAAATATATTTTTATTAAATATATTTTTATTTTAATCTTTATTCTTTTTTATCTTTAATTATAGTATCTTTTTATAGCTGAACAGTAGTATTACTTGCAGTCTAATATAAGCTAAAACTATATAGTCTATAATAATCTTTTATAATAGTATATATAGTATTTTATTATAGGAATTTCCTATTTTATTCTATTCTATCCTAGTTTTTCTCTTGGCATCCCGTTTTCTATCTCATCCTAAATATAGGGCTAAAACGGGAATCCTATCCTGTTTAACTGTATAAAACAGGATTCCTAATCCTAATTTTAAAATAGGATAGGATTCCTATCTAGATTAACTATAAAAACGGGATTCCCATTCTTGTCTTGGCATTATTTTGGGATTTTGGGATGGGACAGGATTCCTATTTCCCATCCCAAAATCCCAAAATCCCATCCCATCCCGAAATCCCTGGGATTATCCCGTCCCAACGGTCAGCCTAATTATAGACTTATCACAGTCTACCACCCTTAAGGAAATAGATAAATAGAAAGAATAAATCAGACAGTTAAATAGTATCTTTAATACTATATTAACTATTAATAGAATAATTAGGCAAATCTGTTATCTATAGTATAATTTATATATAATAATACAGTATATTCAATGACAGGAGTGATACTATTCTATATAAATTATAGATACTATTCTATCATAATTAGAGAATCCAGAGAAAAGAAACCTATTGTAGAAGAAGTAGCCAGCTTAGTAAAGTTAATCAAAACACTTTATAAATAAATGACTAAAGATATTAACTTCAGAAATTAACAAGCAGCAGCTTATTATAATAAGTATTATAAAGAAGAATCTATCTTTAAAAGAGAGAAAAAAGTATTTCTACTCTATAGAAATATAAAGACAAAATAACCAAGTTTAAAACTTAACTATTAAAAAATCAGACTATTTATTATTAAAGAAAAAATCAGCAACATTAATTATTGACTAAGACTACTGGAATCTATATTATATATATATCCAATATTTCATATCTTATTATTAGAACCCGCACCACCAAACACTAAACCTACTGAAAATATAGAAATTAAAGATAATACTCAGGAATATAAAGTTAAAAAAATCCTGAATTATAGAAAAGTTAGTAGACAAACACAGTATCTGGTGAAATAAAAGAAATATAATATCTCAGAAAATATTTAGAAGTCTACTAAAAATTTGACAGGCTGCTACCAGCTAGTTTAACAGTACTACTAATAGAT
Organism: Aspergillus alliaceus; assembly: GCF_009176365.1. NCBI lineage: Eukaryota > Fungi > Ascomycota > Eurotiomycetes > Eurotiales > Aspergillaceae > Aspergillus > Aspergillus alliaceus. The sequence continues at coordinate 1,177,187 of NW_022474688.1, read as the reverse complement.
TAGTTAAATATTATCTAGAATAAGAAATTATTTATTATCTGAGTTAGACTAGAGTTAATCTCAGATATAGTGGTTAGTTAAGTACTATTATTTATAGCAGCACTAGTCTCAGTATTGGATATTATAGTCTTTTAGTTATATAATTTCTTTTATACTTTATATTTTTTTTATTCTTGTTTCTTAAGCTCTTCCAGCTCTTTAATCTCTTTTATATTATAAGTAATAAAATTATTAACTTGTTTCTATAATAATTATTTTTATTTCTATAAGTAAAGTAATTTTACTAAGATAACTTCTTCTTCTTTCTTAATAGAATTTTAAGCCTTGACCAAACATTTCTACTCAGTGTTAGAAAATAAAGAATCAGGCATTTTATAATAAATACTATTTGTCTTGATATACTTGCTATAATAATTAGAACTTTTAGATTTAATATATACTTTATATAAACAGATATAGTACTTATAAGGAAAAACTGTAAGAAAATCTTTATCCTTAATATACTGACAGAGATTCTTCTTATAAACAGAAGAGTTAGATAATATAATTAATTATAGATGAGAGAAAAAGAAAATATCACTAAATAACTTACCTTAGAAAGGAAGTCTATAGCTTATATACTTTCAAGAACAAAAGCTTAGAAGAGGAGAAGTGATATTACAGATCCTTATCTAGTGCCTTTATCAGACGCGGAATCAGGCGGCAGAACCAGTGACATAACAAGACACTAGCATCAAGAAACAACCAATTAGGCTGACCGTTGGGACGGGATAATCCCAGGGATTTCGGGATGGGATGGGATTTTGGGATTTTGGGATGGGAAATGGGAATCCCGTCCCATCCCAAAATCCCAAAATAATGCCAAGACAAGGATGGGAATCCTGTTTTTATGGTTAATCTGGATGGGAATCCCATCCTGTTTTAAAATTGGGATTGGGAATCCTGTTTTGTGCGGTTAAACGGGATGGGATTCCTGTTCTAGCCCTATGTTTGGGATGGGATGGGAAACGGGATGCCAAGAGAGAAAATGGGATGGGATAGAATAGAATAGGAAATTCCCATAATAAAATACCATATATACTGTTATAAAAGATTATTACAGACTATATAGATTTAGCTTATAATTATTATATTTAGCTTATAATTGTTATATTACATGTATTAAAGTGTTTTGTATTTTATTTCAGGATTTTAGGCTAGAAAACGGGAATCCCATTCCATCCCAAAATCCCAAAATAATGCCAAGACCAATATGGGAATCCTGTTTTTATGGTTAATCCGGATGGGAATCCCATCCTATTTTAAAATTGGGATTGGGAATCCTGTTTTGTGCGGTTAAACGGGATGGGATTCCCGTTCTAGCCCTATGTTTGGGATGGGATGGGAAACGGGATGCCAAGAGGGAAAACGGGATGGGAAATGGGATGCCAAGGATGGGATGGGATGGGATGGGAAATTCCCATTCCCATCCCGTCCCATCCCAACGGTCAGCCTACAACCAATTATATAAGTAACTATCATAAACACATAATTAGCGGGTCACATAACCAGAATATATCACTGACAAGCTATATCATGGCAGCGCTATAACCAGAACATGTTAGCAACATAATATGATATACTGGCAATATAATATATCATGGCAGCAACATAAGAAATAGAAATATATAAGAATACTTATTCATATACTTAGAATAGTTCTTTATAATTAATCTTATAAGTTACTTAGAATATATCTTTAATATTAAGTTAGTAATTGACTTATTTACACTTCCTTAACTATTAAGTATACATACTTAATAGGCCTGGCCTTTTGGACTTGAGCTACACACGGAATCTTGTTGCACCTTTGGACCTTAGATTAGGTTACTTATTGAGGATCCGGGATAGGATCATATTCGGAACCACTGTTGTTCACATTGCAGAGACGCATAGGTCTCATTGTTAGGTTAAGTTATCACTCAACGCAAGGCAGCTAACACTTAGGAGCTCTTGACCGAATACCCGGGCGTAACAATTATATTATATTACTGATATGTTCTGGTTATAGTGCTGCCATGATATAGCTTATTAATAACATATTTATGGTTATATGATCCATTAATTATATATACACAGTAGTTGCTCACATAAGTGGGTGTCCCTTGGTGCTTTCCCTTTCCTGGCGCTAGTGCCTAGTTCCTTGACTGTCATGTCACTGGTTCTGCCGCCTGATTCCGCGTCCGATAAGTGCACTAGACAAGGGTCTGTAACACAGTAATAGATTAAAGAGATAAAATATAATATAGTATTAGAATATTTTATATAGGATATTGCTATTTAATGTTTATACAAGCTATGTGACAGTAACAGGTGTAAATAACAGTATTTATTTATATAAATCAGTAAGTTATGTCTTACAGTTATGTATAGATAGGCCCTTGACGGGCTGAGAATGGGCTGCAGGGTCAGCCTGTGGGCCGGGCCCGGGCTTTAGGTGTCAGCCCGCGGGCTCTAGTTAGACGGGCCCTGGGCCTTTGAGAGGGCCCGTGGGCTGGGTTTGCAGAGGTCTAGTCCAGTCCCGCGTCTGATAAGTGCACTAGACAAGGGTCTGTAACAGCTATTTAAAGATAAGAGAACCTAAAGAAGTAATCAAAATTATTAAGAACAGCTTAGAGAGCTGCAGGTAGTAGAGAAATAGCATGCTATAGTACTGCAGGTAGCAGGAGCAGAGAACTGGTTTCCTATTAAACAATCTACTACCATATACAGAGGTTGATCACTGATTTCTGAAGCTGTTGAGGTGCGGTAAGGATTTTACCGCAGCGGGTAGCATGTGACCCGCACGTGCTACTATATATCACCCACAGGCGCTATGAGGTGTGCCTAACATTATTTATAAATTAATTGTCATACTATTATTTAAATCATACTAAGTTATCTTACAGTACTCTAGTACTTAAATACTAGTAAATTCTACTATTCAGAAATTACCTTCTTGCTACGCGAGGTACATAGCTTGTCACAGAGCTCTTGGACGAAGCTCTGGCGTAACACTTACCTTCATAAAATTAAGTATCCTTAATTTCATTATCACGCTCAGAGATACCTTATATATAGACCACAGCCTGGTAAGTTTAGGATGCCAACGCCACCTATGGTTACCCTATTGTTCGTTATAGTCTTTTTTTTTTTTTTTTTTTAGATATTATACACCCTGCCACTTATTATATAGCATTACACAGCGACTGTTATTAAGCAATAATCAGCGCTATTCTTATATTGCACGTGGAGTCCTACCAGTAACCCTACACCCGACAGTAATAATCATTTATGTATAACAACTACACAGGGCTCATTCCCAGAAATGTGGTCACTAATAGATGCCCTAGCGCTAGGCCATATCGCTATGGACATAGCTTCCAGCTGGTAAGCGCTGGACAATGTCCTACTAATTGCAGCTACCCGCTCAGCCTGTGAGCGATTGCCGCACTCAAGAACCACGAGCCTTGCATGTATCTTGAATGACAATAGAACGATATGATAATAGAAGTGATCTTCCTCGTTCTGAACCCCGGGTGGTAAATCAGAAGCGTCGACCATAGGGACTAATGCAAGTCTGGGTTCAAAAACTCGGACACTACGAGAGGTAGTACCGTCTCGAAATGACTCGGGAGATATATATGGCGGGTTCGAGATGAGCACGTCACAATATGGCTCCGCATTGGAAGGAGTCCCTTGGACACTACGCAGCACCTCTTCTGCCGCGAGAACGTTGCCTTGTCGAAAAGAGACATCAGCTGCGGCACGATTCGAAAGCAGACCCAGCTGAACATTGTGTGCAAGGTTCCTATTAGCAAGTCCAATGGCTACAGGGCTAATATCAATCCCAAGGATTGAAAGTTGATGAATATGAGGAGCAAGTAGCGCATGCAGGAGTAGCGCTATGCAGCCACTACCTGTACAGAGATCTGCTATGCGCAGGCAGCGTTCCTGTTGTTCGCCCCCACGGCGCTCATGTTTTCGAATATCGTCCAGTATCAGTCTGGCAGCATGTATGGTGAAACTCTCTGTTTCTGTTCTGTTTTGCATATGTAGAGTGTTAGATATCTTGAAGTTCTGACAGAAAAGGTTGGATGGCCTTGAGACGAAAGCAGGCAAGGCGAATGTACCTTGGAATTAACACACCCTTTTTACATAGAATCTCAAGGTCACCGAAAGGTTGATCACCAAGGATATATTGTAGGGGCTTCCCTTTCGACCGAGCATGGCACTTCAATCTAAGTAACCTCCTCCACCCAAGGGGGGTATGTGCCGACCGCGCCAACCTTTTGGACGAAACTAGGCGGCTAGCACTCTCATGTAGCCAGCGAAGTTCGCTTTTTGCAGATTCAAGAGAGCGACATTCTCGGAGCAGTAGCGGAAGAAGCGGATGCTGCTGATGCGCCCTTAGGATGGTTGGATTAGGAATACGTGGCATTGGCACAGTATCCGTTAATGAAGTGCGTACATGCCAGAATTTTTAAGTTTGTCTTTTATGGGTGAGAGAGACGACGTTGAGCCAGGGAACGGGAATAGCTGGGGGAAGTGGGGAATGCACAGCCTGTTAAAAGGACCCCATTCGCCATGCAGGGCCATATACAAAAATAATAGCCAGCCAGGTGAGTTGCATTTCGGGAGGGAGAAAAATAGTATAAAGTATAAACAGGCTTGCTTCTATGTATACCTCGTAAAAGAGAAGCACACAAACTAACGCCTCTGTTGGGAAACCCCGTGACTTCGGATATGATGATAGCTAGATGCAGAAGCGAGGAGAGCGGCTGGAGGTTTCTTTCTTGTTTTAGAGTTTGGAAAAGACAAAAGGAGCAAGACAAGCAAAGGAAGGAATGGCTATCTAGGGTATCGGCAAGTAGCATATGGCTAGCGGACTAAACAAGTATAGAACAAGGCAAGATGGTGAGTCGATTGCTAGGTGCAGGTCCAATATCAATCATAAAGCTAACACATATCCAATTGCTGCAGCACCGAAGGCCAAGTGGCTTGGAAACTCCGTCGGCCGTACAGGAATCGCAGCGCCGCCAGTGCTTGTCGCCGATGGCAAATCAGTAAAGATCCCACCCGTTGGGCCCCCAATCCTGGCCCCTGACCCACCAGCCACAACAGATGTGACTGGGTTAGAAACCTGGGTAGCCCCAGGAACGGAATCATCGCCTGTTCCAATTTCCAGTATATCATCTTCAGTAGAGTTGAAATTGGTATTGGCAAGAGAAATTTCATTGTTGGATAGATCATAAACAACATATGCACTGCGTAGGAATGTGTCCCCTAAAACAGCAGCGCCATCTCCGGCGGGAACAATCCCGAAAATGCATGCGCGTGCGCCATTTCGGAACCGGAGATCGCCTGCACTTAGAACGAGTTCATCAATCCCAACCGTGATAGCAGGTGATGAGAAAGTGTAGGTCACGTTAATATTCTGCTGTGCCAAGCTGCATGGTACATAGCCAACACCACTGGATGGTTCATAGGTGACACCAAGATCATTATAAATACTTTGCACGATAGAGTTGGGAAGATAAGTTAGAGAACTTCCCGAGTCAAGTAGGACCGCGGCTGGGAGTGCATCGGAAGATGAATAGGTATGATGGTTTGAGGGTGAGCTCAGTGAAATACCCGTAAGCGCGATTATGAACTCTGAGTAGACCCCATTGATTGTCTGAATGGGCAAAGTTTGCAGCTCACCACGGTACTTTCCCTTATTCACGCCCCCGAATAAGATTGAGCCCGTATCTGCTCCCAAATCATTGAGCCAAAGACTATAAGCGTTCGATCTGATCAGACCATTCTTGACCATGGCCTGAGGGAGGTTTGCGTAAGCACTTTTGCCGAGCCGGCCAACCTGGACTTCGTTCGTGGCATATCCTATCCCCAAAACACCCTCTGGAAGTCAGGGAAAGTGTCAGTCGATAGCACACATCTAGAGTTAGAGTACAGGAAAGTACGCTATCAACCTACCGGCAGAGCTAGATGAATAACCCACCCCAAACTGGAGGTTCTTGATAGCCGCGCCTCCAATGTGAATGGTGTCGGTTACATAGTCACCGGCGGCCCCGGACCCGTCGGCATACGAGATGTTGAAGTCAGAAGACACATACGCATATGATGAAGACGATCTTGGGTCGTAAGACCCTGAGGCATCGCAAGGATTATCGCTAGATGAGCAGAGAGTCGAATTCAGGGCATTACACCAAAGGTCGCTGCTCCCTGTATCAAGAACCAATCGTAGGCTTTGCTCTGGGGTTCCCAATGTGATGTTGCAGAAATATAATGTTTGCTATGTCACAGATTAGCAGCCATGCGTCATATCAGAGGGTTGGCAAAACAGGGTAGTATACCTCGTTGTCAAGACTTTGGCTGACAGTTTTGTCTCGTTTTCGTCTCATCCGATCTCTAAGCACAGGGTCGATAACATCATTGCGTTTGATACCCAGCGACACAACAGCAGGCAGGTCCCTTTGGTGGAGTGTCAGCGCTGCTGTCCCTTCACAGCCAAAAGAAGCGGCAAGCAGAGCAAGCCAAGATTTTCGCATCGTGCGTTTTCTATTTTCCACCCAGCTCTTGTGAATGAAATCGGCGTTCACTTCTTATCGCGTGCACTAGGTATCTAAGCCACCTAACTTAAGGCTGATTTATGGCAAATGTGCACCAAGCTCCTTGAGCCCAGTAGGGTACCTTGAACGAAGATGGCCAATCTCACGTTGGAGCGAGGGAGGAGGTGATATCCAAAGGACTGCGGGAGGCGAGCGGAAGGTATCGGTAGCCCGAAGGGAAGCGCTTGTATACAATCATTGATGGGGGCATGGCTTTCTTCTTGTATGATAGTAAGGTGTGCTGATCGACAGGTGTCGTACGCTGGCTGCATCCGGACCGCTACATGCACAGTACAAGATCTCGGAAGACTCCACTTGGAGTGGGGCACGCGATCGTCATCCTATCGGGCCATGTAAGGAGTCGTCATCGTCATCAATCTACATCTAATTAGTACCGGTACAAGTAGAGAATTTCTGTCCCCTATCGGTACCTAAAGTCGACCGGGGTGATCCGTAAGTTAGTTCTGCCTTATTATATTATTTCGTCGTATTATTGTATGTATAACTTCCTCAAGGCACCTTCGGGTCAGGATACAGAGTGAAAGAAAGAAATCTACCGATGTGGCGGTGCAATTTAGTTCCTCCGGAACGTCAGTCAATTCACCTTCACATCGGATGTCTCGGGACCTTCTGTAGAGAAACGGTACTCGGTATAATCACCCACTGCACCGCAAATGATATTGGCTGCCAAGCATTTCTCCCCACGGAAACTCCGGTATTTTATAAATATATGTCGTCATGCTAGATATATTATCATGCTGCCTAAAATAGGCAATAGGAAATCAAGGACATTGAAATAATGTGACATATCTGATTAGCAATACATTATAATGTAGCCAGGGAATCTTTAATTCAAGCACACCAGATAGTCACAATGTGAAGGGTATAGAGAAAGTAAACCCTCTCTAGGGAAAAAGATTCTGTATCTGCCCTGGACGTAGTGATTACAACAACTTGAAACCCTGGTGTTCCCCTCCGAGAGTATTATATAGGAGTGTATGAGAGGCTATATCTAGCAAGAATATCATGTAAGGTTGGAGAAAGTCTGGTTAGAAAGTACGGTACAGTATTATACATATACAATATACACAAAGGGGAATCCGCAACGCTGGTTCTATGGCCTCAATCCAACCAAAACACCACCCATTAAGGATAACTGGAGGCTATGAACAGCTATGAATGCCTTGAAAGGATAAACGAATAGCCTCACAGCCCCATGGCTGTTCTTATTTGCTTCATAGTCACATCGGCATTGGCACGCGCAGCCTGAGCACCTCGCGCTGCGACAGCATCTAGATAGCCGGACCTGTCTTCCATGAATGAACAGTACTGTTCTCGTATACCCTGGAGGTGACCTGAGATTTGGTCTGCTAGGTCTTCCTTTAGAGCTCGAAGGCTTGCTGACTTGTATCCTATGACTATCTCGTTGCAAGACCTTCCATCAAAGTGGCTTAAAATTTCTATGAGATTTGACACGCCTGGCCGGAGGAGAGGATCGTAGGTTATATTTGTATCTGAGTCAGTTAGGGCAGCCTTGACCTTTTTATGAATATCCTCAGGCGTGTCATTGAGGAGGATCCTCGATCGGTTGTCGGAATGTGACTTGGACATTTTTAAAGTAGGCTCTTTGAGAGACATAACTCGTCTCGCAGGTGCTGTATCAGTTAGCGCACTTCTTGGACCCGCGCTTGGCTGGGGAATGGACGCTTACAGATAAGTGCCTCTGGAGATGGAAAAATCGGGCCGTAGAGATGATTGAAACTATTAGCAGTATACCTAGAAAACTCTAGATGCTGTCTTTGGTCTTCCCCAACAGGGACATGAGTAGCCCTTACTTGTGTCAGTACAGAGTCCCTCATTGTAGTTGGTAATCGAACCTGTGCACTAGGATATCCGCCGCCTGCAACACAGGATAAGAGAATAAGCCAAGCCGTAATTTAGATCTCGCAGCCGAGTGCTCCAAGCTTATGTCTTCCGGCAGCTGCAACTTGCTCTATATGGTGTCAGCTTCAAGGCCCGTGCCCTATATTTACCTGTCTGTCTCCCAACATGTAATGCATCTCAACTGATAATTCCCACTGTTGCTCACCTTCCATTGAGTCATCCGTGACAAGTATCCCATAGAAGCTACCGTACTCAGGATCCAATATAATTCAGTATGCGCAGGAACCTGGCCATAGTCGGTGCATTAGCTTGAATGAAGACGTAGAGCATTGGGTTGCAATAAAACATCACGCACAGCTGACTGATAGAAAATGGTTGAACGATCTGGATTCAAGCCTACAGCGAGCAGAGTCGCGAATGCCTCTCTCCGCCACTTCTTCAATTGGCAGCTATTTTGTGGCACAGTTAAGGCATGGAGGTCGACGATGGAGTAGAATAATTTCGTCCCCTCGACAGCAGTGTCCTGTAGTCTGACCCATTCACGCAGAGCACCCAGATAATTCCCTAAATGCGGCACACCTGTTGGCTGAATTCCAGAAAATATGGTCTGACGTGATATTGACGAGGGTTGTCCCGTGGTTGAGCTACTCCATCTCCGGAGATGGAATTTTATATGGACTTTAATAACTCTTGACGATACCAGGGGATTTGTCGCTTTGTAAATTCTTGGAGTGTATGGTGCATAGTGACTGACACGCATGTCTAGCGACAACCCTGAGGAGAAGAGAAAGGCGTGGATTTAGTGCCTTGGTAATGAGTCGTGCCACCCTGAAGACAGCCATTCAAAGACAGACACGTGACTAGCTGTTTTTCACTACCCTAAGTTTCCATTATCGATTACTGCATTATACACCGAATTCGTGTACGAAACAGTATGTAGGCAAGCATTTGCAACAACCAGGATCTAAGGGTTCTAAATGATCCAATTGAATAACCCGTAGAATGGTGTTACTTAAATTGAGAAGAGTTATCCCGCTATTCTCGTTTGACAATATTTATTCATAATGGCAAAAATAGAAATACAGAGGTGAGTATGAGAAACAATAATGAAAGATTATATAGCGGACTAGTGCGTTAGCATTCAGCCTTTGCGGACGTCACTTAACGGACTCCTATTCTTGATGAGTCGTATGTCACCCAAAATATCAGACGTTGAACCTTGCGCTCCGCCGCTCTGCCGCTGACCAAATTGCGATAAGTAGGGCTCGAGGGACCTTTCAACATCAGGAAGTGTGTCATCCATGTTTTTGATAATATCTGTAAACATCAATTAGTTACTCATCCTCAGCATCAAAGCATCAAAGTAAATGCAAGGGCGCTTCTTTACCAAGGCTCTCGTGTTCCCAAATGTTAGCCTTCATGCCGACACCATAGAAAGCATGCTTTCGTAAAAATGCTAGCCACGCCTGGACCGCTTGAGGGCTGCCATCCTTGATCTGAATCAGTCGACGAAGAGTAATCCGCTCAAAGTTCTCTTGGCTTTTCTTGTGCACGAAATTACTTCGAGGGAATGTCCAACGTTCGACGATGCGTGGCAGAGGTACAGGCCCGGAAACTGGAAGCTTCAAGTAATAAGCGGCACGCACGGAAAAATCAGCGAAAAACTCCAAGTTTCGAACGCTATATGACCTTAGTTGAAGATCGCAAACTGGCAGCCCATACTCGGCTTTCCTCCGAAGCGGCCGCAAGTATACCGCTTGCACGCTTCGAGGCAATCGGGCTTTATGGTTAATACTGCCTAGGCGCTCAGCCCTATCACAGGAGTAAGCTCGCTTCTCTACAAATAAATATTTTAAAGCAAGGCCTGCAATGGCTCACCAGTTTTTTGCACACGATTCAGGCTGTTCTGTTGGGCTAAGGGTACCCAGAAGTCAGCCTGGGCTTGCGTGAAATTAATCATGCAGAAGTCACATACACCGATGGTCTCTCATCCATGCTTCGAGACACATTGGAGCTTGGTTCAGAGGTAATATCAGAGTTACTCTTTGAAGAAATGCTGCGAGCGGGCACTGGAATCTAATCGAACGGTTAACATTAGTAGACTTTCGGATGGTGATAGATGTTAGCAATACCAGTGATTGCTTGCCAAATCTGGCCAGCAGACGAGGTCTGAAGAGCAGCGACATATTCAATGCATTGAGCAAGAAGTACTGCCTGGAAAGATGCCGTTTTTGGGTCGCCCTGGTAAATTTTTTGGGAGAGCAGGCTTCAATCGTAATTGGTGTTTCTGCTCACCGCCCTACTTAGACACGATTTCCTGGAAGAAGATGCCTCAGGCCAGATTTAAATAATTGAAGGGGTTGGGACAGAACAAGCGAAAGAGTGTAGGGATTTTAAAAGAGATAGATATAGAAGGCGAGGCATCGATAAAAGATATCTATTTGAATGACAGTAGCAAGTGTTACCAGATCAGCGTATGTGGATACATGTATACGTACATACGTACGCATCAGTGATAGTAGTTACCAATTTACCGCTTACCTACTTGGCACCAATCTGCCTTCTTGCCAACCACTGTTTACTCAATTCTGTACCTAGCTCAAGAATAAACCCCAAAGGGTGCAGCACTCGGACTCCCATTGACCGAAAATGGCCGATTTACGGGAAGACCCGTCCTCAGCTGAACGAGTTAGCGAGGCGTTTTCGTTCCTGAGGGAACATTTGCCAACCCCGCTGCAAAAGCCTCATATTGCAATTGTGTGTGGCTCTGGTCTTGGAGGGCTAGCAAATACCATCTGTGATAAGCCACGAGCTGAGTTTGACTACTCTTCTATACCGCATTTCCCGCATCTCACAGGTAAGTCAAGAGCATATATGCCCCTGTTGAGTCCTAAAACAAGGCCTTCTCTGACTCATCAAGTCCCTGGGCATGCGGGAAAGCTTGTCTTTGGGCTCCTAGATGAACATGTACCGGTTGTTCTGATGGTCGGACGTGCCCAGTGAGTTTTCTGGATGAGTGCACGAGACACTTTAAACTCATAAATGCTATTTAAAGTTACTACGAAGGTCATTCAATCAATCAAGTGACATTCCCTATTCGAGTTTTCAAACTTTTGGGAGTTGATACTTTAGTGTGTAAGTATTACTTCTTCATTCAATATACGCAACTTAATTAACCGTATCTATCAGTGACTAATGCCGCTGGGGGTTTGAATTCAGAGTACGCGGTGGGCGACATTGTACTATTGAATGACGTGAGTTGGTTGTTCCCTTCGCCGCCAAGTTTCCCGTTCATATCATCCTTTTCTAACTTGATTTAGCATATATTCCTGGCAGGTCTAGCAGGAATTCATCCGCTACGGGGACCAAACGTCGAAGACTTCGGTCCACGTTTCCCTCCTCTATCCGACGCTTACGATCTCGAACTCCGTCGTCATGTGCATAAGGCCTGGGGAGAGGTGATGCACGCCGAAAGACAAAGGAGACTGCATGAGGGTGTGTATGCGTTCGTAGGAGGGCCCAGGTGAGTAGTCCGAGTAGTATTGTTGCGGATTATCAAGTGCTAAACCAGGCCAGTTACGAAACCAGAGCCGAGTGTCGCATGCTTCACCAACTGGGAGCAGACGTAGTTGGCATGTCAACTGTACCGGAGATCGTTATCGCCAGACACTGCGGCATTAGAGTCTTGGCACTCAGTTTAGTAACAAACAATGCTGTCCTCACTCCGGTTCCTCGTGGAGATGACCGTCTTTTACAGGAAAAGGGGGTTAAAGAGCTAGATGCCATCTTGCAGGAGGGCAAGGCAAACCACGAGGAAGTCCTTGAGGCCGGCCGCTCAGCAGCCACTGATATGCAGGTTTGCGTCCCATGGGTACCCTGTTTATCAGGCTTGAAACTAACGTCAAACGCAGAGGCTTGTTGTACAAGCAGTATTGAACGCTTCCAAACACGATTAGTATGTGCGGGTCGCACGGTAGGTAGCAAAAGAGCTTAGCTGAGGAAACGGGTATTGCCAAGCTTGTGCCGATTTCACCGGAAAATCTCCCACTTAGCCATGAATAAAAGCATGCCAATGATGATGTCGAATACAACCGTCCCTTTTGCAGTACTACGGCTTCCAAAACCATCCATGCAGGAGTGGCATTAGCTTCTTCACTTGCCTTTGGCTCTTCACTTGCCTTTGGCTCTTCTCTTGGCCTGCAGATTTTTGTAAAAGGACTTTTTGCCACTTTGCTTGCTGGTTTGAATGTCTCTGTACTTAGACTCAAAACGCCTTGTTTGCCGTTCTTGAGCGAGTACTTCTTCAACGAAGGTTTTCTTGCGATCTTTTTTGGTGATACGACCGCTGAAAAACTCGGTGGGGCCTTCAATGATAGTCCCTATTTGAGAATACTTAGGTGGCTGAGCCTTGGCGTTTTCTTTCTTGTAGTGTCTCTTGGGGTCTAATACAGAACGCATTCTGAGAAGCTGTAGATCCCTTTTGAGCTCTGGAGTCAATTCGGTCTTGGGAAGGTCGAACCAATCGCTACCCGCTGTGGGCTTTTCCTACATAGATATGCCATTAGTTCCCGGTCCAGCTTAAGAAAATCAAAGCGGTAGGAGTTTGACGAAGATGCTCAGAGTAACTATGAAAAAGTTTGCTCTCATTGGCACAGCGCAGTCCAGTACGGACTGTGGAAGCTGCATCAAGCGCTCACGCGATGGGATAATTTTCCTCATGGCAATAAAGATAAGGCCTTCGTAGAAATTGCTCAAAGGATCTCTTACCTTCTTGGATTTCGTATCTTTTGTTCCTTTGGATAGTTGGGGAACAAGACCCTTAGATGTATCCTGGAGGTTGTTCATGACGCGTGTAGTATTGACAGTCGCAAGATCATCTTTCTGAACGAGGTACGGTTGCAGAGAATGGTCAGAGGATAATCTAGGAATGCTGTTTTGAGGTTTTAGCACTAGTGGCAAGACTACGTCGTCACAAGGATCTCATCGACGACAAGGGTGGAACTTTACATACCCTGATAGAGTATGTTGGGGCTGATCACTAGATACCTCTATTGTATCGAGTTTGTCAGTGGTGATCACACTGTGAGCTCGTAGTCGCCCCTCTGCCTCCAGAAGGAGCTGCTCAATATCATAGTCTGTGTGTTTAATTTCATCATGCCTATTAACAAGTCCGACTTCACCACATATTGATCGAGTCATATCCTAGCAGTCCAGAAGTTGAAAAGAAGCAGAAAATCCGAAATGTACTAGGTAAATACTTTTGGGAGAGACAAAGGGTAGGTAGTAGCACAAAGAAAATAAAAGAAGTCGGAGTTTTCAAAGGGTATTTATAAGGGCGGTAGTAAGCCGGCTAAGTCTTCTTACTCTGCAAATTTTCTTCTGTGGGGCCCTCTGTACTAGCACTAACTAGGTAAATTAAAATTCCCCTTGCTAAGTGTATCGGTATATACTCCATATGTACCTCCTATTATGTACTAGTATCTACCTAACATGCGTTTTCCTAATAGCGGATACTAGAACAAGTATTTATCGGGTGAAAAAAATAGAAATCAGCTAGAAATGATATGATTCGCTATGATAAATGAACCTTTGAAGGACGATATCTGCTTATAATAACCCACTATAGCAAATAGGTAGCATTTAGACATGGCAGTCTAAGCGATATCAGATTGTGAACTCTTAAAAGGTTTAAAATGGTTGGGACTTAGCAATCCAGGGTTGCTTGTTGTCTGTTCAATGATATATCATTTGGTTTTGTATATAACCGGTTGAGTGCTTCCAACAATTGAGGCAAACCTAGTTTAGACAGGAGCTATAAGAAATAATACTAATAATAATAATAATTAATTCTACTCCGTACGCCCTCGTCTTCTATCTCTTCCTGCCAATATACTCCGTGAGAAGAGTTTCGGTCTTTGTTAATCTTCATACTGGCCTTTTCCTCTTTCCAGGAAGAGAGCCAATATCTACGTATGAGATATACCCATGGGTAGCGAGACGTGGTGTATTACAAAGATATGTTGCGAGACTAGGCCATAAAAACCCCCATAGTTAAGAGAGATGACTTTACGTCCTTCAGTATTGGAGAGAGAAGCCTTGGAGAATCATTTATCCAATTTGTCTGTTATCTGTTGTTGGCGGGTGGTGGCTTCCCCGCGTTGGGAACCTCGTAAACGTCACGCTTGGCGGGCGCTTGACTGCGCGCTACTGCAGCGACTCGTTGGACATTACCGCGTAACACCATCTCGTGCTTAGCAACAGGACTTTACTGCCTGATAGCCGACTTCTACCATTTTGCTACCCCCATATCTATAACCCTTCTTTGAATTACGGATTAACATCCTCGGTAACCTGACACCTGCAGCTGATCCCAGGATCCCCATCTGTTATTTCGCAAGTCTCACGACAACAGACTCCTTACCATACCTAGCATCACCCTCATCCAGATAAAATCATCTGTACACTTTCGTAGGTGATCAAAGTGCTACAAATTATTCTATTGCAATGGAACAAACCACCCAAGGCGCTGGCCAGCAGCAGAGCAGACAGCAACCCGTTTATGATACTAGAAACGGTGGACACTATGGTATTTTTCCCTTAAGCAGGTGGACTTTTTTGCTCCTAGCATTACCTTCGCTTTTATCTATACGCGCCTCAGGAAGCATAGGCTAACATGGACATTCAGGTGCCAGCGCAGCGGTATGTTCTGCCAATGAGGATGCAGATACACTCATCAAGTCTGTGGTTACCTGACTCGTCATGTATTAGCTTTCTGCGCAGGGATATGCTCCCGTAGCCGAGCTCTATACGGGCACTTGGGCAAATGTCGGTACCCATCCATAGCGGGAGATGACTCCGAGAGAGAGAGAGAGAGTGTATACACTGACATGGTCCAGGTCAACCAAGGCTTACAAGGGACTGCCCGTGATATCCTGACGACATACTGGCAACACATCATCAATCACCTCGAATCTGATAATCATGACTACAAAATCCATCAATTGCCGCTAGCGCGTATCAAGAAAGTCATGAAAGCTGATCCCGAGGTGAAAATGATTTCAGCCGAGGCACCAATCCTCTTTGCTAAAGGTTGCGATATTTTCATTACCGAGCTGACTATGCGAGCGTGGATTCATGCAGAAGACAACAAGCGGCGTACATTGCAGCGATCGGATATTGCTGCGGCCCTCTCAAAATCTGACATGTTCGATTTCCTCATAGACATAGTACCTCGTGAAGAGGCTACGTCGCATGCGAAGCGGTCTAGTCAAACAGCTGGTGCGCCGCCGGGCGCGTCTGGGCCGGCAGGTACTGCAGGGCAACTCCCACCTCAACACGGAGTGCAGCATCCCTCACATCATATGGCACCGCCGGACTACAGTTTGGGTCAGCATAGTCTTCAAGACCAAGAATATCGCCAGCCAGCTATGTACGCGGGACCTGTGCAATCAGATCCGACTGCAGCATATGGCCAGCCCCAATCTCAAATGTTTGAAGGAATGTATGCTGCTTATCCGCACTTGCCACCACAGCAGGTATGTGCCAAATAATCTCCTTACAAAATTTTGGACAGTTCACTGCAAAACTATCTTTTTTCGTTGAACCTTTTCGGGCTAATCATAACCTTTTTTCCCCATTTAAGTGAACGATGCGCCCACCTTTCAGCGCACTTTACCAAATCGGCTTCTGTAGTTGCCTTCTTTCCACCCTTCCCCTTGCAAGAAAGGGGTTTTAACGTTCATAATGGAGTTCTACATTTTCCTCTTTCAGTGATGGGCTGGTGGATCTATCAGTCTTTCTGCTGGAAATCTGTGGTTTGACCATTCGGTGTAGTTACACTCAAAACGTACTATAAAAAATGTCGTATTACGGATACAAGTTACATGTACTCCTGTCTTGTCCAGCTTCAAAAACAACGCTTGCTCTCAATAGGGAGCCGTCTATCTAGTCACTCATGTGGCTATTTAGGATTTCTTTCCGAATCTCGAAGAAAGCGTTGCGAATTTGTCAACCTTCACGGGACTTTGAATAGTGCGAATAACCCTTATAATGGGTTAGTGTATGTCTGACAATCGTGGCCACTGTGATCACATACTTTTCTAATAGGACCGGGCCATTAATAGCGTCTACGCGTCCGTATTTCTTGTTTCGTGTAGAGATATCATAGAACTCATCAGTGTTGTCTGCTTGCATCAACTGCACAGTTTGCTGGAGTTCATCAAGGTTTTCCCGAAGGATGGGTACCCCAAGGCTGTCCACAAAGTGATAGATATACTCAACGTCCTTTGCAAGAGCCATAACACCATTAGGATTGATCGTCTTTACTTCCGTGGCAAGGGGAAGTGCCTGTAAAGAAAGGTTAGCAGAGCCTGAGGTTGCAATATTATCCGAGGTTCGTACAAGAATCATGTTAGCCGCATGGCTCAGAGCATCGAAGTAAATAAGCTCTTTGATTTCGGTGGGGAGCCCGAGCAATGTCGAATTCATTATATTGGATAAGAAACGGGTCAGCGTCTGCATGTAGTTGCTCGGTTCTGTAGGTGGCACGGGAGCCATCCAGTCATATTCTGCGGTTTCGATGAGGTCGTCAATTTTGGAGTTGACTACCTCAAATATCCGCTTCTCTGCTGCCTTCTTGTTACTCCTGAACTTCTCGGTCGCTTTCAGCGTGATAGGACCGCCCGTGGAGTTTTGTGCCCTCGCTGCTGCAAGGAGGTTTTCGAGTTCATGACATGCGAGTTCAAAATGCTCGAGATTAATGAGTATCTGGACGATCTGGCCCAAGTACTGAGAAGCAAGACGCTCAACTAACGTGTCACAAACTTTGTTTGAAAGAAGCTCATCAAGCGCCTAATCAAGTTAGTGACCACTTTTGCTTTGTTTGCCATGTGAAACGTACATCCTTTAAAGTCTCGTCGATGACATTTGGGTGAGAAAAATCATCATTGGCAAAGAAGTAAAACTGGTTCAAGAAATTGCGAATGTCGATGCAACACAGGGGATACATTTGAGAAAATGGCAAGACACATGGAAAACTAGATGTAAGAGTTAGTGCTGATAAACGAGACTAAGCAAAGACTACGCGTATCCATATACATTTGCTCTCCCCGTGGCTTCTCAGGGGTGTACCAGCTCACGTTGAGCACTTTGTCAAACTCTTCCGGCGTCTGTATGGGCATAGGCATATAATCATCTGTAGACACGATCTTCGAGATGTTCAGCACAGCGACAATTAGAGTCATGCTGGTATAACATACCTCCTGAAAGTCATCGCTGAATCTCTTTTTGAGCAGTTCGGCGTATCTCTTGAAGAGTGTGAGCAAGAAGTTGTCAAAGACACCTACGGGAAAGCCCCAACTCTAGATAAATCAAAGTTAGTATCCTCAAGAATCTAAGTCGAAGGAGCAACGGACATTCATCGTTTGCATGAATAAAGCAATGAGATTTTTGATTTTCAACAAGCTCTCGGCATTATCAACTTCGGGAAGAGCCTTCAGGATTAAGTTTACAGCAGTTTGGCACATGGAATCCCAGAGTTCGTCGACCTATTCAAGTCTTTAGGTTCTTAGTAAAACTCATCAGGGGATAGAGCTTACATCAACCGGCGATCGCAAGTCCGGTACCCTCTTCATTGTAGATCGCTCGACAATCGCAAATCCCGCCATCTCTTCGAGGAGATTATGTAGACTTGCACCATCCTCATCAACAAGTGTTATGGACGATGGTAGCAGCAGCTCTTTTTGCCGGCGACGGGTATTGGCATACTCAATCCTGAATTTGTCCATATGCCCAAGAGACTGGTGAATATGCAAGCATTCAAAGAGCGGTGTGAAGTCGACTTGTAACTCCTCGTTGTGCAAGAGGTCATATTCCTCATGCTCATCGGAAACGAGCTCGATGGCGGAATTTAATTTGAAATGGCCAAGATATGGTGTTCTCTCGGCCCTCTCCTTCTGCCTGGTCTTACGGAGATCCGTATGGTACAGGGCTATTTCCCCCAGATACTGCGACATCTCACGGATTCTATACAACCAAGTGTTTAGATCAGACATCACAGCCTCAGCTATGGCCCTTTGAGTTGCTGGTACTGATCGCTGGATCAAGTCCGCGATTTTATATTGGGTTACCCCTTTAAGGTGAACATTCTGGAGTTCTTCAAGAGCTCGAAGGGCTGCATAATGGTTCTTTTTCGCTAACAGATCATGAACTTGGTTCGCGAGACGAAGAACTTCCAGGCAATCCTGGATAGCACGGAAGGTTTCATCGATATTCTGACGGTGGCTCCGGGACTCAACCAGAGCCTTCTTCTGTTCAGCCAGCTTTTCGGTACTAGCCTGAATGGATTGGTTTAGATCCAGGATTTCGGCCGTTAAGCTCACAGTACCTTCCCTGATACGGAGCAGCTGATTGATCGATGTAACAAATTCTTGGTGATTGGTATTGCAAATGGTTTCTATCTCAGCTTCCTTATCGCTAGCAAACCTAGATAAGGACTGCAATAATTGTGAAGTCCGATTGCCTACGCTGTATTCCCTTATCGAAGGAATCAACTGGTCGAGATAATCCGTGTCGGACGGCGATATGATGATCTATTGAACCCAGGTGAGTTAGAAGGGGTCGCCAGGTTTCTCTTTCTGATTCTAACCTGGTTCAAGATATATGTAGATTCATTGCGAGAAGAAATCATGGAAGGCATTGTTGGTCACCTATCTAGTCGTCAAGAGTGACATGCATTAGAAAAACGCGATATGCAGGTGAAGGAAAGGTGGTAGGATGAACAGCAAAGTATCAAGATCCAGCACTAATGATTGGACGATAGGCAGATTACACTATTAAGCATAGTACCTAAGGTACTTCCAAATACCCGCTCCGGACTCGGAGTGCGATAGGTGATTATCTTAGCGCTTTATTCTTTCCTAATTTATTGGTTGAGAACCAGTACCGCCTTGGGATTCTGCCAGAGCACCGCTGCGGCCCATGTTGTAAGTGGATGTACCTCTAGCTACCTGAACTTTGAAGATTATGTAGGTTACTGTATGTGGTTATGCCACATGTACGACTATACTACAGGGGTACAAGTTATACATACTATCCAAGTATGCATAAGATATTTTATGTGTATCTATTATCATGATATGAGTGTTTATTTCTTACTCAAAGATAATAATAAGATTCAGATATACTAAAATACAACTTACATTTAGTTAATAGCTATTTAGGCGATTACAGCCTATCCTTCGTATCTAAAACTTAGAATTGGTACTACTACTAGTAATGGATGTCTGGGTGGTGGCGGAACCCGAGTTGCGCTAAGATAAATGGTAATCACCTCTCTTGCCAAAACCTCGTAGGAGTCTAGGACCGCTAGGTAGTTGAGCATACAAAGTAGATAATAGCAGGTAGTAAGTAGCAAGATACCCTGCAAGGAATATTTCGTTCGAGGATTAAATTGAGCAAGGTTAGAAAGTAGGCTATCTGGTATTTAATAGTGCTTATCTATAATACGATATTAGTATTAAACTTATCAAAATCGTAATTCTTGTTTATATGACAGTCTCTGTTGTCAGCCTGCCTCTAGATGCCCTACCTAATATATTTATATTTTATATATATATATACACCCTCTACACAACTAGAAAGTCTTCTTAACAATATTACTATAACACCCCGTTTCCCTACCTGCCAAACAGTTATTACCTAGCCATGCCGCATTGTCGCCCTTCCTACATTGGTTTACTATTTGCATGTCTATATACGCTACCTTGATCAACTAACCTTGCTTACAAAAGGAAACAAAAGGAAAGGAGGAGTAGGTACAACTATCAGGCTTATAAAACTTGACATGTTTGAATATTTTTTCTTTCTCATATACTTGGTTGCTGGGATTTGAGGGTTAGATCTATGATTTCAGATAGGGAATTAGTCGTGGAGTAAACAACGTTTTCATTATCATACAGTGGGACCATGGCCAATAGATATAGTTGCTCTTGAATCTTGTCTGGTCTCGCCTACTCTCACCCTTTCTAAGAGCAGCGGCATAGTACTTTGGATACCGAACCTACACCAGACTAAAACGTCAATCACCATAGTGAATTACTCACCTATTGTGGCTAGCCCTCACCAGCATCTTCCTTTTCCTTACCTTAAAATTCCATAAACCTTAACGCATGATATCGTTTAGTATGTTATGGTGATCTATGCCCCATTAGATCCTATGTGTGGTGTGTTTTGCAAGTCTACTTAGGTAGGCAGTCTAGTCAACTGTAGCTTGGCAATCCCATTCCTGGTTTTCATTCAAATGATTTTGCATTTGCTCGATTCCCTAACACTTTTTAGCTGTTTCTCCTGGAGAAAGTGTGCAATCTTGTGTTCTCCTGGCTGCCACCTCTGTCTAAGTATTTTTCATTGACGTCTTGCACATCCCATCGTTCGTCACAACATTCGAAAGTCCCTTTAGTGTGCCCAGTTATTATCTGTTTATTGTATCACGTATTGTGTTGAGACCAAGCGTGTCTCTGGAGAAAACGAAAAGAAAGGAAAAGCTATTGCGGCAGAAGGTGCCTATAACCGCATCAGATGAAGACAAACGAGTCCTCTCGAGGGCTGAGTAGCCCTTGCTCTACAAACGGAATAGCCTCTCCAAACGAGTCTCCAGATACCAAACTCACGGCTTTCTCACCGGAGGATGTTCGCTCCAAAGGCCGTCCTGGACCCAGTGTCAATGGTCCAGTAAATGACGCAGGGTTTCAAAAGCTCTACTCAATGTGAGCGAAGGCTATTCATAACCTATGACCTATAGCTACTAATCTCTCCAGGGCTGTATCTGATCCATTCATGATACCAACAACTACATCCGGTCGAGTACAGCTTTCTCCAACTGCAGCAACATTTACGCCGGTTGGGATAATAGATTCCGTGGCCAATGGTAGCATGACGCAGCCTACGACTCGTTGCCTCCCAGGTGCCGACTACTTGGCTATCAACTCCATAGCTGAATTGAATGGGAAAAGCTGCGGGCTTGGAAATCCGTTTATCCAGAGTTCACCGAGCTACGGGACTATTGGAAGTACTCAAGCGCTTAGAGCCATCTTCCCACCCAGTACAGTACTCGAGAAATTTGATTCTGAGCGGCGCGGTCGTGCTTTTGTTATCGAGAATGTTCCAACAAACCTTACTTATATGGCGCTAGCTGGGTTTTTTAACGTAAGGAGTCTGAAATGGCCCAGCACCAGACCTATTCTTGCTAACCTGGAGAAGCGACGTGAATTTGGTACCCTCAAGGGTCCTGTACTTACGGAACTTAGCTCCATGGGGAAGGTATACGTTTCGTTCACTGACAGTCGCGAAGCAAAGAAGGCGATTGAAAAGGTTCAGCTTCTTCGACCTGAATGGCGTGTTTTCCCTCTTACAGTCAAGGAATATGTGCAGCACACGGAGCCGTCTCTCTTGTCCCATGTTTCTGATTACGAAGGCCAATTGCTTGTGACGGTCTATTATGATTCTCGAAATCCAACCTTAAATCAGCACACGGTTGCCCGCTCGCTCGAGGCCCTCGTCACAACATTTGGTGACATGAAGGCATTCACTCCCTTACCTACCGGACAAGAGAATATTAGCGAGTTTCACCTTGAGTTCTTCAATACTCAGGATGCAGAAAATGTCATGTCTACCCTCAATGGAAGTTCGATCGAAGTAAGCTAACACATTCCCTGGTGTGTATCAAGGGGAACTAACGATATGCCAAAAGGAGTGCATTCTTGAGTTTTCATATTTCAAGCCGGATGTAGAAGATAAAACACGCCCCCCTCTTCCTAGCCCGTCCCCTACAAGGGAACGGTCACTTCGATATGAAACACCGTGTCTCATGAATGCCTCCTGGACATCAAGCCGTCCCAACCGCACCCCATTCATGGAGCTTAGCCCTACCGGTCGCTCTACAGTACCTCCTGGTGAGCATGCTGGCCTTATGGATTGGATGTCTAGGGCAGGTGAAAGAGTCTTGCCTTCTCCGCGTCGTGACATCAGCCGCTTTTCTGAGCTGCGTGTAAACAACCAGAATGCGGTAGACATCGAGCGGATTCGTCTTGGTCTAGATGTTCGAACTACGGTATGTACTAACCATGTAAGATATTGATGTTAAGCGTATAATCATAATGTCGTGGGTAGATTATGCTTCGCAATATTCCGAACAAGATCGATCAGGTAAGCTCAAAGCTCAAAAAGGCATTGCAATAGAGGCAATTCCGCAGACTTTAATATGGTCAGACTATGCTCAAGGCTATTGTCGATGAAACGAGTCATGGAAAATATGACTTTATGTACTTGCGTATAGGTAAGAGATCCTGGCTTGCTCAAGGTTTTATAGCAAAAGTTAACTCCATATTGAAGATTTTGCAAACAACTGCAAGTATGTCAGCACTCTAACTAAAACTAAACTATACTTTATGGCTTGTTATGCTTACAAAGGCCGCCCGCTATAGCGTCGGGTACGCCTTCATAAATTTTGAGGACGTAAGCTATCTGTGGTACTCCCCATGTATTCTCTACCATCCCTGACATTATGCTAGCCGATTGACATTATCGATGTCAGTAACAGGACATGCGAAGTTTCCAGTACCTTGTACATTTTACTAACTGTTTTGTAGTTCGTAAACGTGCGAGCTGGCCGTACCTGGCATGAACCTACTGTATCTAGTAGGATGATTGTGATTCTAATAAGTCTATAGGAATTGCTTCAACAGCGACAAAGTTGCTGAAGTGTCATATGCCAGTGAGTCATGCATTACCCACGGGTAGTAGGTCGTGGTCTGAGCTTTGAGCAGCAATCCAAGGCAAAGATTGTCTAGTGCAAAAATTTCGGAACAGCTCTGTCATGCTCGAACATCCGTCTTTTCGCCCAAAGGTTTGTGGAAGATTTTTTGGGGACATGCAAAGCAAAACTAATACTTGAGATCCAGATCTTCCATACTGGCTCTGGTCCTCTTGCTGGCACTGAGGATCGCTTTCCTGGCCCAGATAATCCATCGAAAATGCGCCGGAGTATTGAAAATGCCGAGCATGTCGGTCAGTAGGATGCATGAGGGTATCATGGATGCCATTAACCAGATGTTATGTTCTATAGGGCTGTTTGCTCCACGAGTCGGTCAGCAATATCGAGATGAGCAGCGTCGCCGTCGTTCACAATTCGATCGCGGAACGACTGCTGCAGAAAGAGAAATTGTATATGTCCGGACGCTCACCCCAAAACAGCCTTCTGCTATTGGCAGCGGTCTAAGAAGTGCCCCTTGTACTTACCCTGCCATGAAAATGTGGTATGATCCGACTATCGAGCGTGGTCCTAGGACTTCTTGACTTGATATACCCCGAAGAGGCCATCGGAAGTGTACATCGTAGTTTAATGGAGTAAAGAAGAAGAAACAAAACAAAAGAAAAGAAAACAGAGAAAAGAAAAGAAGAAAAGGAAAGAAGAAAAGGAAAGGAATAAAAAAGGATAGGAGAGGGTAGAACGAAAATAGGGAAAAAAGAAAAAAAAAAAAAGAAAAAGAAAAAGGGAAAAAGAAGCGGTTAAAAAGAAGAGAAAACAAGAAACAAGAAAGAAAGAGAAAAGAAGAGAGTATGTGTATGGAGAATCTGTTCGCATATGTCTGATTTGCGACCTGTTGCACACAAAAATGGGGTTGCTTTATTTGCTCTATTTCATTTTTTTTTCCTTGTCCGTCCTTGCACAATTACAATGTTCTGCTCTAAATGCAACATTTATCTGGAGAAACAACCGACATTTTTGACCCACAGGAGAAGACCATTCGATGCCCTGGCCGGCTTGGGTGGAGTGTCTCGGCTTGAGTCTGAATGTTGGTTTTATCTCCCTTTGGAAGACCTTCTCTGTGAGATTTAGGTGTCCTTCCTATGCTCCTAAATGTTACGTTTCCCGTTATATGCACCAAAGGAAATAATTAAACAGTGACCCTAAGATGGTGTGATCTGAGGCTAAATTAATATTTCATTGAGGTCTGCGCATCGGCTGTATGTATAATGTAGATCTGGGGTTGTGTAGGTTGTGTAGTAGTGGAAACCAAACCCTACTGGCTAGAGTTTAGCTTTGCCCCACAAACAATTTAACTTGGTTGAGGCTTAAAATTAATACGCGCAGGCTATAAAAAACTTTTTGTCTTCAACAACACACTGTTAGGTAGCTAGCTTATCTACGTATCTAAAGGAGGGCGCAAAAAGAAAAGAAAAGACAAAAAAAAAACAAGAGAGAGGGAGAGAGAAAGCCTATAACCCAAAGAACTATATATGTGCTTCAAAACTGAACACCTACCCATTTCTCGAAAAATCACACCCATCCACAAAGAACAAAGATCCCAAGAAAGGGTTACCCTGGCCGCTCCGCTCGGGTACGGAGCTACCTGCTGTCATCACAAGCAGCACAATTGAAATGGACACGGAGAAGATCTATGCTGTGCATTCTATGCTTCTATTAGTCTACCATCGCAATAAGAACCAACATGGGAAAACAAAGTGGTGGAGGTGGTTGTCAATATTGAAGCGTATAACTTGGAATCTCGCACTGTCTCTCGATCACAAACAACTGCATAGTGGAGCTGAGAATTCCCCTGATTTGTACAGGCGGTACCTGGCGACCCACGTTGTTCCAAGATGTTACCTGTAAGTTTAGAGAATGGACGTGTCAAACAAATATATGCAGCGATTGATGACAATTAGGGTTTTCTCGACAGTTGTGGCCGATGGGCAGTTTTCTACCCTTGGAACAGTGCTGTTAGGCACATTGGCTCGTCTTACAAATGCTATAGGTCTTGATAAAGAATTGAAATCTCCAGCTCAGACAGTAACCTTTAAAGCCACGCCTTCACACCCTACGATCGAGGGGTCCGAAGATTTTGGGGAGGTTCTGTCGCGAAATAAGAATCTGTCATGTCCCGATGAGATTTTGGAGGAAGCAAGTTCCAAGGCAGAAGAGAACTTCAAATCCGCTTCAACAAGGCCAGAGAGCAAGATAGATGAGGCCGTCACAACGCATAATAAAAAGAAGAAGAAGAAGAAGAAAGACGCCATTGATAGTCTTTTCGATGGTCTCTTGTAGTTTCTTACTCACTCTCGTCTCGTTTACCTAAGTGTTCATGTCATGTCTCCTATTCGTGGAAGCATTGTGTGGATATGGAAGTGTCAGGTATTCATCATTCCCTAGTAATCATAACGGAGAGCTTATCTTCCTTCAAGAAAGCGCTAACCGATCTCCCCTAGTATATTCACTACAAGGTGATTGATCATTGCCCATGCCATAATGTAAAGGTACTTAGGAGAAAAAACTGTCCAGATGAAAAGGTGTGTCCTTAACACTGTACACGCCGCCATGACGGACATTAACATGCTCGCCACATAAAAAGTCAAAATGGCTAGGTGAGCCTGTTTTTCTTTCCAATTCTGTGGGGAACGAAGTAGCCTACTAGCTGAGACCCACCATATCGGGGCAGCCCAGTTGCTGATGAACGTCAAGACACCAACAATCATAACACTGTAGGTGCCAATACCGTTGTATGCGTTCGAAAGGTCAACCGACGAGATGGCGTTTGAACCCCCGAATGCGTAAAACGTCATATATTGCATGAGCAGGGAGTTTATGCTTTGTTCCACGACTGATAAATGCATTGATGCAAGAAGGCTGACTTGTACTCTGAAGACTAAAAAAGCCGGTATATTCGTTACTCTCGATTGTGTCAGTAGAAAAAGAGTGAGGGTTTCGTGGAAGACACTGCTCGGTAAACCTTTTCTCTGTCAGAATTCGTTCAGGGGTTCGCGGATCCATACTTGCCTCTGTCCTTGTTAGTCGGTTTCCAATTCTTCCTGTAATAGATAGAAAAGATCATGAGGAGAGATATCCCACATAGGACTACCCTTGCGTGATAAACTAGGTATTTGGCATCAGCCACCGTAGATACGGGCCACAAGAAGGAGCCACCGAGAATTTCAGGTGAGTCAGATGCCACCAGTAAAAGCTTGAAGAAGAAAGCTGCTAGTGCCACAGCACAACCTGCAAGTTGCCACGGCACCGATGCCGGAAGGCCGGAGAGAATGTGTAAACACGTATCAGCATATGTCAAAATTACCAAGGTCCACAAAGCATGCTGGTGAGAAGAAAAGAAGGACCGGGCTATGTCCGGTTCAGCAGCGAATTTCTGACCTGTCTGATTCCATCGCCGCAGGACTCTATAAGATACAGCCAACACAGGTGCGCCAAACCTTGAAAACAAGGATACCAATAGCCAGTGGCCACCTACTGGGTTGGCTCCCTGGATTGGATTGCCATGAGAGTGGGTGGGATATCTGACATGCAGATAGAACACCCATCCCACCAATATCCAGTACCAAAACTGCTGCTCTTCTTCCACGTAGCTACTGGCGAACATCATGCCGCTATAACTTAGAATACTAAATACCAAGAAAACCCCAGCCAGCTTGCAATTCAATAGCAATCGTTTGACCGGCAATAGCGCAAGCAAAACGGCAAAACAGGCGATTGACAGCCCAATCCAGAGGTGTATAAGGCTATAGTTACTTGCAGCACTGCTCATTAGCCTCTGGGCTCTTCTCAAAAAGAGCTGAAGAGCAGACTCGATCTCCGGATAGGAGCCGTTGTCGTAATTAGCACCAGATCCACGGAGTAACTTTAGCACTTGGAACCAGGCGCACTGAACTTCCTCAATATCGGTCAATGATTTTGAGCTGCACAAGGTAGGAAACAAGCTGAATTCGAAGCTGGAGCTGGGAAACGATTCTTTAACCGTATTTAACAACTGCTTGGCATTTTCGAGTAGCATATGTATCCTGTGAGGTCCTGATGTCGAATTCAAAGCGAGATCTCAGTTTCGGACTTGCTTGCTCAGAATGGAAAAGATCCTTACCGTAATTCCACATTACAAGGAGCTCCGGAATAAAGACACCCAGGCTATTTAAGGGAATCGGTAAACCTAGGAGACCCGCTAAAGTGGGTGTGATATCTGTCTGTTCAACAGTACGGTAATATTGTAGGTCGCTAAATGCTTCCGCAGGACTATCATTTTGGAGTTCGCCTAGCTGGAACTTTGGTGATATAAAAAGCAGGGCTGGCGAGGTTTCGCCCACGGATGATCCGCCATGGTTTCCAGCATCGTTCATCCCATGATCACCACATAAAACAAAGAGGGTGGTTTCGAGATGTTTTTCTTGCTCCAGAGCTTGGTATACCTGGCTAACAACAGAGTCCATCTCGTGTTGCTTTGTTATCATATATGGGCTATATCCGTGTTAAGAGACCATTACAAATTTCCAGTAGTGGTTACAGAACCTTACCTCTTGGGACCAGCTTTGTGTCCTATATGGTCAAGTCCAAGAAAATGCATTATGAATGCTGACCAATCGTCCTGCAAGAGCTCGCTGGAAATGTGACGAGTCACATTATTGTCTACTTCTGTGAAATCCTGTATGACTCTGCTTAGTTCAGTCCATGACTATTTGCGTGATAGCGCCACTGAGAGTGCTACTAACCGACACAAAGAAACTCGTGGTTCCATCAGCCCTACCAAACATCCCGGGGAACAGCTTCAGCCAAGTGTCATCTCCATACATGACCAATTTGCCACCTTTTGCTTTCAATTGTGCCAACCAGGTATCTTGGTACATAAGAGTTGATGAAGTGTCGGACTCTGCAATATTTAGTATCACATCTAAAAATGACGGAACGGTCCCTGTTGTCATAGCTTTGAGTCGGGGCATTGTGACAGTCGGAGAACTAGCATAAGCAGTAAACGGAAGGGCGGCGCCTGTTCGAATCAAGCTATGAATTTCTTTTTAGTATAGTGAACCAAACGACGATCCTCTGCCTAACCTTTGGGTGAATAAAAACCCGGAGCTATTTGAATAGACAAAGTCACTAGCATGGGAGTCAGCCTGAAGTATCAGAACGCTCGTGAAGTCCAAACAATCGTACCTCCGCAGGGCATCAATGACCATGAAAATAACCCTGTCGAATATTTTTGGGGGTATATGACTGTTATTCGCATTTTTGTAATTCGCGAGCCCTGGGATCAAAGGCTTATAAGGAAAAAACCCGGATGAAAAGACGAGGATCGATAGGGGTATGAGGACATTAGCGAGTATCGTCCACATTGAGGTAACAGCCATCGTGGCTATTTCCCGGTGGAAAAGCGCCACAAGCTGTAGCAAATTCAGATAGAATATATAGGCCTATACCGTCCTCGAATTTGCATGACTGGATTTGCTACACTCTTCATGAAGTAGCATTGAGTAGATGGTAAAGGGGTATAGATCGGGAGCTATTGTATACAAACCAGGTACTAGAGATCACACATCTCACCGCCTTCTGTTTGGAGTTTTGAAGAAAGGTGTATCTATGTGCACGGGTACTGTATTCGTTGCATTAGAGGCCCAGCAAACGAATGCTATGAACCAAGGGTGGCATTTACCCTACACTACCCCTCTTGACTAGATACGAAACAATTGAAGCTATGTACAGAATCATAGCCAGAACGACTTAAACCTCGCCTGTCATCTTGTTCGTTAATAAGATGTTTCATCAGCCGGTTCTTTCGCTGCTTTTGGTATCATAAGATTTTTAAAAGGGGGTTTTGTTAACAGAAACAAATGAGAGGATGTCGTAGATGAACCCCAAACGCCATTCTACCCAAGTGTCCAAAGCATTTCATAAAGCAAATGATAAGTAACACAACACCTTCACCTCTTCTTTGAACCTTTCTTGTTTTTAGACTGCTGTGGACGAAACACGATGGACGAGCGGTTCTTTCTGTTGCTATGGCGTTTATGGATACGTCCTGCTTTATGAGACCGGCTCTGGGTAGATTTCATGGAACCATTATCGATCTCCATATCTAGAGATGGTGAGCAACAAGTTAAAAAAGTGTCGGCGAGAAAGACCTATACGCGACTGACCTTCACTTGCTTGTGATATCTTGGTCTCTGCGTTTTCTTCTGGGTTCTCTATATGTTGCAAATTTTGTGTAAGTTCCTCTGAACTAAAAGAGTTCTTTTTTCTTTCTTTTTTTCAATAAGATGTAAGATAGGACGACGTACCTTGAGTGTCCAGTGCCATATCAGATTTTCCCTGGTCCTCCGGTTTTGGCTGAGAGGCAAGCTCCTGCAGCTTCGCAGAGAGCCTTTCGGTTCGTGCGTCAACAACGGGCCCAAAGACTGTGGCTCGAAGTTTCGCTTTGTTGCGCTTTTGGACACTCGCGCGAACACTTTTTGCCATCTTGACAACAATAGGGAGGAAGGGAATGAAAAGAAAGTATAAGAAAAGAGAGGGAGTGCCAGATCAAGAAAATGAAACTGGTAAAATTGATCACGGGAAATAAAAATGGGTTGGTGTTATGTGCGTGCTTTAATCTGAACCTCACTCTGCTTTACTTTTTTTTTCTCCTCTTGCCGCCCTAAATCTTACATACTCAGTATTTTGTATGTAATTTACTAGACGGATAAATATCTTATGTCATCATTATATCGGAGGCTGTTTTCTCACCTCCGCAATCATCGGCCAGTCGCAAAGCAATCCCGACCGGAATGTGTACCAACACCCTAAGCTCTATCTAGACTTTTCACCAAAGCAACTCTCCTAGTAGTATTCTCAAAGAGAGACCGACTCTTGGAGTCCTGCCATTTCTTGTCTCTCTTTTTTTTTTTTTTTTTCGCTTTTTCCACATCAAGGAAAGAGAAGGATTGAGATGTCTTTTACCAGAGACGCCAGACATTGCGCGCCTGTTTTGAAATACGCCTCTTGAAATTCTACTTCTCTTTTGAATGCTAAAAACCGCCGATCCGCTCTCACTCTGTTTACAACTATGGCCTCTGTTGGTCAATCGTCGGAGCTTCAAAGCGTAATTGCTTTGGTAAAAACAATGACAAATGCGCAACTCAAGGATATCCTGAGAAGTGAGGGGCTTGCTGTCTCTGGAGTGAAAGCTTCACTCCAGATTCGAATCATTAACTGTCGGTGACCTGGCCTAATTGTTCTGTGTTGTCACCCAGCTCCTCTCGCTTCAATTCATACTCAGTCAGAGTTCACACAGGGTTGACCAGAGAGACAGAAGGCTAACGTTTTCTTGGATATGTTAGTCATTGAAAGACTCAACCAAGGAGGAGATCTTGAACGTTACGATCATCTTAGGAGAGTCGTGTATGCCACAGCGCATCGATCAATCCCGCAGTCATTATCAAGTCACCAGTATCGGTCTCCTTCAGCTAATCACTCTATGCCGACACAACACCAACCAATGCCATTGAGTGCGCCGATGACGTCGCATGGACTCACTTCTGGTATCCTCCCGATGCCAATTTCCATGCCTTTTAATTCTGGGTCCAATTCTCATTTGTTTCTAGGCCGGTTAATTTTCAAAGAGAGTCCTTTCTATACTGTTCTCCAGCAGCTTACTTCTACTGTGGAATGCAAAGGTGAGTTTCTTTTTTTTTGCTTCTTCTTCATCTTTTTTCTTTTTCTCTTGGAATTTTACTGCTTGATTTGCCATGTCCTTCCCCATCTAATATGGCGAAGTACGCGAACAGACTAGAGACAGTGTTGAGCTTAGAGTGGTCCTCAACCAAGACGTGACTTCTAGGTTACAGGCTGATCCGAACCTTCGGGTGATGGTATACTGTGCTGCAGATACTGGACTCAACCAGTATACAAAATCGGATATTGCTTTCCCTCATCAGGTTGAGCTGAAAGCAAACCTTGATGAGGTGAAGGCCAATTTGCGAGGACTCAAAAACAAGCCAGGTACAACGAGACCAGCTGACGTCACGGAGTATATTCGCAAAAAGCCTGGCTATCCAAACCATATTGTGATGACATATGCTTTGACAACAAAGGCAAGCACTGAGCCCTGCTTGACTTATCTGTCCTGTGTTCTTTTGCCTTTCTAACTTACCTTTCGATTGAACTCTCATACATCTATCGCTGACTTGCAACTAGAAATTCCTTGTTCTTGTTAATCTCGTTCAACGGCATCCGGTTGAGGAGCTTGTAGCTGAGCTGAAACTGAGGAAGATAATCTCGAAGGAACAAGTTCTTCGGGAGAGTATGTTTATTCCCTCACAAGCTTGTCATAAGATTGCAACTAAATGTCAACAGTGAAAAGCAGAGCAGACGACACTGACATCGTTGCGACATCTAGCGTCATGTCATTGAAGTGTCCCTTGTCCACGCTTCGAATCACGGTCCCCTGCCGTTCCTTATTATGCACGCATAATCAATGCTTTGATGCATATTCTTTCTTACAATTACAAGAACAGGCGCCGACGTGGTCGTGCCCCGTTTGTTCTAAAGCGACCAGCTTTGAATCATTGCAAATCGATCAGTAAGTTAAACGTCTTGTCATTAGTGGTGGTTCTTTTACTGATAATGCAGGTACGTCGACGATATACTTCACTCAACATCTCCAGATATTGAACAGGTTGTTGTGGAGCCTGATGGTAGATGGTCAAATCCAAAGGCCGACAGTACCTCCGAAGCTGGCGGCGTTACCCCCGAGTCAGACGATGACGATCTGATAGAGATCAAAGAACTTGGAAACACACCCATTAAACAGGAGTCCCTTCCAGCCACAAGTTTGTCACTACAACGGACCCCGATTCAATCGCGTGAGCCTTCATCGACGTCATCTGCAGCTCGTTTGTCAACAAATAAACGCCCTGCGTCCCAGGTGATTGACCTTACAGGAAGTGATGACGATAATGATGATGATTCCCCTGTGCGACCACCAAAGCGGCCAGCCTTGAACTTATTAAATCGGTCCATATCTCGACAAGGATTTCACAACTCGTATAACAATCATCTGGTAAATGGGAGGACTGCTCCCCTTGTGAGTCAGACTAGCTCCGAGTCTCCAAGTCAATCCGGCGGCTATGGTGCATAGATTTATTTTATTTGTTAATTCAAGCATATAATGGTGTCGTGGCGCATTCGGTTTATGGTGTTTCATAACATTGTATGCGTCCATTGGGTTTCGTGGGACTCGGGGGCCGCAAAACCTATTTCGAATATGGCATATATTGTATTGCCATTCTTATCATCTGCTCCCCTTAACCATCTTATAGCAAAGCCTCGTGTAAGGTCCTTTCTGGAAAGCACAGGTTCTAAAGAGTAGCAAAACAAAGCAAGAGACAAATTTAATATATTTAATTATGCGTAGCCCTATACACGTATGTATGTACCTTTCAGTTTCTGAAAGCTTAGTGGTACTGCTTGAGATGGGTGGACAAAAAGAGGGCATCGAATGAATATTCTCAGTGAATTACATTGTTTATGACATTACGATTGAGGCTAAAGCGGAGAACGGAGATCAGTCGCGGCCACGGCCAACTGTAAACCTTTCCAACACCCGTTTACTCTCAAACATTGGCCGATTCAAAACGACAAATTTCCAGCGGTTTTTTCTTCTTCCTTTGTCCTCGAAAGAAAGAAAAGAGATATGGGACACGTTTTCTGATCACCAAAGATATTCGTCGTTACTGCACAGATACAGGCCTATCTCAAACAGGCCATCTTTGCCTTGATAAGGACCAACAACAAAACGAGATTAGATCGTGATGTCAATCGAGGCACCAGTTTCAGTTTCCGGTGTTTCCGAATCACAAGGACGGGTTCTAAGCGCCTCGTGTCTTGATTTTCTCCTAGTAGAGCTGGTACCCATGGCAGAACGTCTAGCGAAGGAACTTTCGACCGAGGACACAAACCCCGATGATGAAGAGGTTAGAGAAGCGACGTTTTTCCGCCTCGAATCCCTTGGTTATCGGGTTGGGCAAGGCCTTGCAGAGCGGTAAGTTGCGGCGCTAGATCGCAACGATGGTGTTCGGTTCAATTTCGTCTTAAGTCTTAAGCTAACTCAAAGCCATTTAATTATGTGTTACACGCAGATTCTCTCGGGACCGCCCTAGATTCACGGATAACCTTGATGTTATTAAGTTCCTATGCAAAGATCTATGGACCATACTTTTTAAGAAGCAGGTCGATAACCTAAAGACCAATCATCGGGTATGCACAGCCGAGCGACCATTCAAACATGTTTTTGCAGCACATAAACCCCTTCTTGGAGAGATGACGTGGTCGATTGACAATTTTCTATAGGGCGTATATGTTCTGACCGATAATTCTTTTCGACCATTTGCAAGGATGAGCATGTCTGTGAGAAGCGAGGCTGTGTCTATGGCTCAAGCGGTATGGGACTGCCAATCCACCTGACCGCTTATTCTACCAGTACTTGTCGATGTCTAATTAAGCTCCAGTACCTATGGTTTCCGTGTGGTGTCATTCGCGGCGCTCTATCAAACCTGGGGATTAATACTACTGTTCAGGCGGAGACGGGTGAGCTTCCGGGGGCAACATTTCAGATCAAGACAGTTCAACCCAAATCATAAGTTGAATGTGAACGGTTGACCTGTATGTATCCGAAATGCCTGTCTATATGGGTAGGGCAGACAACCCTACAGCCATGCTGCAGAATTGTAAGGAAGCTCTAGTCCAGCACGAGTTGAACTAGGCAACAGCGTCAACTCATGCTCTAAAATGCGGTCACAGCTCTTTCTTCCCGCGCCTACGGTGCACAGAGACGAACGTCTGCAGATACGAGGATAACAATCTATTTCTTCAAGTCCGTACTATCTTCTCCCACAATCCTACACGGCATGACACGACGCCACGCTCATCCATTCGTCTTCATAATCGTCTCATGCTTCAAAGCCTATCTTTCCCGGATCTCAACGATTAGCGGGTTTCTTCATATTCGTGGGTGCAGACTGAGTCACTGAAAGAAACTCTTTCAGTGGAGGTAATAATGCGACATAGAAGGCAAATCACCGACTGGTGGATGGGGTCCTGTGATTGATTGACGGGGGCGGGCGCGTTTACTTTGGTGGTGGGTTCTTGGCGAAGTCGATGCCCTTCTCGATATTACCCTTGAGGCCCTTTGTGCATGCATCGAGAAGCTTCTTCTCTTTTTCGGTCACACCCTTGAGGACGTTGCTAGCCTTCTCTGCGCCGTTGGTCTGATTGGTAATGTTAGCGTACCGTGATATGAAATAACCTGTGAGGAAATATATCTTACCCCAAGGGTTACAAGAGTAGAAAAGAAGTCTACGCCAGTTGCCTCGGCGATTTCATCACCGCCAGGGATTCCGGGAAGGTAGACGAAGGTAGGTTCAACAATACCCGTCTGGCCCTTCGAGGCCTTGATGACGCTCTCGGCAAACCTGAGGCATGTTAGCTGCGGGTATTCTCGTGTGAGGCTAATACACCTACCTGTAGCCAGCATAGGCCATAGATAAGGTGGCGGAACCAGCGCCATCCTTAGCCTGAACCACCTCATCTCCACCAAATTGGACGCCTGGGTTATGTTAGCGGCGACTACCGGGTACTCGCTCAATTTGGAATTTTTGAGGGGCCACCCACGATGGACTAATGCGTCATACTTGTCTCCAGGGATGTGGATTGCGGGGGTAGCTTTGCTGAAAAGGGGGACGATGGTCTCGCCAGAGTGGCCGCCCACAACCGGAATCTGGACAGCGGAAGGATCCTTCTGGCCCGAAAACTCCTGTGTGAAGGTCTCTGCACGGACGACATCCAGAGTGGTGACACCAAAGAGGCGCTTGGGGTCAAAGACGCCAGCAGCTTTGAGCACCTCTGCGGCGATGGGTACAGTGGAATTAACAGGGTTTGAGATGATCAGAACAAAGGCCTTGGGGCAGAACTCGGCAATACCCTTGGCCAGGTCTCGCACGATACCAGCGTTGATCTTGAAGAGGTCGTCACGAGTCATACCAGGCTTACCTATTGGCTATAAGATGATCCAGCCCACAGCGGGCATGTGTTAGGGGGAGGATAGACTTACGGGGAATACCGGCCGGAATGACGACGATGTTAGCACCGGTAAGAGCCTGCTTCAACCCATCATCCTTGGGCAGAAAGCCGGAGATTTTCTAATCGCCGGGTAAGTAAGAGGCCACATCCAGCCGCTTTCATAGGGCATTTCGGATCATAACATACAGCGACAGAAGAGATGTGGGACAAATCAGCGGCAACACCAGGGGTGTTGACAACATCGTACAGAGCAAGCTCTTCAATCAGGGGGCAAGTCTTCAACAGAAGAGACAGTGGCTTGAAGTTGATAAGGGCGGATAGTCAGTATCAAACAGGGACACGTTGAGGGCAGGGGCGATACCTGGCCAATGCCACCAGAAGCTCCAAGCACCGCTAGCACTTCTGGTCAGTATACTTGAAATAACAGTTGCCGCTGCCGAGGTCTCGCATGCTCACCAGCTTTGACCATGATGAGATGATGTTTCAATCAAACAATTGAGCTTCTGTTATGAGTGGAGATAGATAGTTGTTGGTTGGTATAGCAAGTGACGGAGGGAAGGAAGAAGACAGAAATGTGGGGAGGGAGGGGTGAAGAAGACAGGAGAGGGAAGGAGGGGTAAATAAATAAGTAATTGCGGGAACTAACAGAAAAGGAGAGGGGTACGGAAGGCAGTCAGACTACTACGCCCGTCCAAAAAAAAAAAAAAAAAAAAAAAAAAAAACCCTTACTTTTAATACAGAAACAATACTTGATCAGTGTTTGTTTGAGGGGGGAGAGGTAGATAAAGGGCAGAGAGAGAGAGAGAGAGAGAGAGTGTGTGTGTGTGTGTGTGTGTGAGTGTGAGTGAGTGAGGTGTCTGTAGATACATGTATAATGTCATATTCATATGTATATAGTATAATTCATATGTAGATAATATATTCCATATGTAATGTATGTCACAAACCCGGGGGAGAGGATCAATCACATGTGGAGTTCCGCTCCTCCCCAAAGGTCAAAAGCCGATGAGTGAGGGAGTATAACGAATAGTACTAATAATACTATTAATACCTGCAATACCAATAATGTATAATCACTTACCTAATGCCATTTCTACACCATGTTCCGAATTTCCTATCTATATACATATATTTTCCTCTAGCATATACTGTCATATTTCCAAGGTACCCCAAAGGGTACATACATACTTACATCCAATACAACACTGGCATGTCCAGTAAGATAAACTCCAGATGTTAAGGGATAAATCAATTAGGTTCGGGGGCACTTGGAAGTTAGGACTTGTTCCACGGTTCTTCTTCCAAGTGATCCGGATTCCGGGAATGCCCCTCTATCCCTACAATACTAAAACGGCTCATGGACTGTTGTGATTTCGGAAAAAGGCGGGTGGTCTGGTTTTATCTACGGTTATAGTATAATAGCCTCGTGCGTATCTTCCCAACTTTACGTTCCCTGTCGGCCCGAGCGGCTTTCAAGCACGTGCTAAGCCTTGTGTATTACCGACATGGGGGAAAATTACTGAATGCTTACAATCTAGAGGCTGATAGGTTCAACAGACGCCTCGGAGGTATTCATATCTTATGATTCCTCTTTCAATCTTTCTCTTTCTTTCTTTCTTTTTTTTTTGGGTTTTTCTTCTTGAATTTCTTTTGTTTGAATAGCCTGATGGACATTGCCCCGGTAGCAGTATGGCTAAATTACATGGACGCTTCCGCCCTTGACCAGCATGGCGCCATTATGCTTGATGCGCCCAGCCCTTGCGATCTCCCGTCTCTGAGTCCTGTCCCTTATGCCGACTCCTGCTCAGCAGCCTTCCGGGCCTGAGCACCTCTAAGCTTCTGGGGAGGAGTATCCTTCTTGGGCTTCTGCGAACGGCGGATGGCGCTCACACGGGCAACAGCGTCCTCGCGAAGATCAGCACGGTAGCCATTCTTCGCGGTTTTGTCTGCAACACCCTTGTAGATCCTAGCCAAAATAGTAACCATCCAGTCAGCAAAGCACAACGTGGGGTAGGGACGTATATTCCATTGAAAGGGAGGTGGTTGTTTTCGGCTTACTTGCGAGTGGAGGCCTTAGGGCCAAAGCTCACGCGAACGATGTTCTTTGTGGGCTGCTGGACATTGCCAGTCTTCTTGGTAATGACAGTAACGCCACCGTTCTCGGTGGGCTGCACACCAATAGCCTGTTATCGTGAGTTAAAAAGAGATCCGAGTCTACAGTCAAGTCATCGGTGGACATGGAACGGAAATACCTTGGTGTTGGCGTAACCAGCGTACTAGATTCAGGCAGAATTAATCGTTAGCTGCTAGAGCAAAGGAAATATGAAAAAAAATAAAAATAAAAAAATAAAAAATATATATGGTGACCGTAGAGCTTTAGGGACTCTCGTACCTTGAAAGAGTGCTTATTCTGCAAGTTCAAAGGATCACGGGAGAACTGGGAACCACCACCGCTATTACGCTTGACCAGAAAAGCATTCTGGTTGCCTGTTCAAGATACTTAGGATTAGCCGGACTTCCAGGGGTATCAAATTGCTTGAATCGGTGGGATTAATTGAAATTGGGAGTAGGAATGAGTGTGACGTGGAAGAGTTAAACGTACGGGTGAGTTGCCAGACGAGGTCGCTGGATACGTTCTGTCTTTCGGCGGCCATTGTGAATAAAGCTCAAGCTGGTGGATTGAGGACAGAACGAAATCAATCGTCGCAAAGGCTGGTATACTGAACGATGGATTGTGTGTGCCAGCGCCAAGAATGGAAGTCCGCCGCCTCGCTAAGCGGGCCGCTTTAGGAATAGCGTGGCGGAGGAGGGTTGCTGCCTCAGATCAAAGGCAGCAGGGGGTTGTATTCAGCCACGGAACGCACGGGCCCATTTGCCTCTTCCGCGGCTTTCCCAGTCTCCTACTACTTAGGCAAGGCTACATCACGGTAATGAACCTCATCTATCTAGATGCATCATATACTGCTGACTGTGGCAGCCTCCTGCCGGTTACGAATCTCTCGCTTTTAAATCTCACCCTTGACCACTAGAACTTCTTAACCATCCCGCCATCGATATCCGATTTTGGGGGATCGATCTCAAACCATTGCCCATCGCTTGAACGGCCGTGATCACCATGGCATACTATCTTATATATTTCCTCACAATCACAGTTGTGGTCTGTGGCACAGGCATGTTACATCCAGGAGAATCCAAAAAAAAAGAAGAAAAAGAAAGAGAAAAAAGAAATGAAAAAAATACTCGCAACCTTGGTATCATGCTGACGACTTCACAGTGCTCTATCTTACCCGAGCCCGATGGTTACATCTAATCCCAGTTCCCGATTACATTTATGATCGCCTACCTTCCAGCTTCGCCGAGGACATAGAAGCGGGGCTGACATCAACGCAGTTTGATCTTTCTGCAAACATCGCAGATGGCGACGCTAGGGCAGGGCTGGATAACCAAGCCAAACGACAAGTGAGGAACATTATGAGACGCGAAAGGGTAGACTTTGATGAGGCCCGTCGGATTTATACTGAGCAGCGCTTTGCTAAGAACAACATTGGTCCCGATGGCCGGCCCAGGGACCCGAAATTTGTTTCATTTTCATGAACACCGTTTGCTACTGCGC
Organism: Aspergillus alliaceus; assembly: GCF_009176365.1. Lineage (NCBI taxonomy): Eukaryota > Fungi > Ascomycota > Eurotiomycetes > Eurotiales > Aspergillaceae > Aspergillus > Aspergillus alliaceus. Next base: position 1,138,177 of record NW_022474688.1, on the reverse strand, counting down.
GGCGCCTCTATTGCTTTCACACACTCATTATACAGTACTACTTTCTTTCATCTAATCCCCCTCTCCAATTCTCTCTCTCTCTTATTTTTATTTTTATTTTTACTTGGAATAAGGGCCTTTCTTATGTAGCTTTGTGATATGGGACGAACTCTCTTTTGCTTTCCTCTCCACTCTTCACCCAGCCCTCAATGTCAGCGATGCTGGACTTAAATATTTGCTATAGATTCAAGAAATTGATCCCCGTAATTGTATATTTGTTTTTCTCGCTTGAAATTTAGCTTAGAATATTCTTGTCTTAAATTCATAATGGCTTCAGAATCTGAGCTTCAATCGGTCTGCTCAAAAGTAATACGCTAACCAGGTATTCCATGCAATGTCTGCACCTTATCATAGGAAAATCATGAACACGAGAAGTAAAGGTAAAAGCCATGGGTCCAATTATACATAAGTTGTCGAGTCTAGCAACGAGATCGGGACTGTCGAGGGGCCGGTATGTCTTCAAGTGGTCAATATGTTTTGCCGACTCTCCAAGGGTAATCGTAACATTAAGGGCCTATTCTTTGGGGGGAATCATCACATTATATCCAGGCAGCCCTTCTGAAAATTCAGTCCTGCTTGGGTGGGGATTTTGTCCTTCGAAGTAATGTATTCGGGCCGGATGCTCAGCGCCCCCGGCCATAACCTGGCTGCTGAAACCCTGGGGGCAATGGGGGCGGAGGGCCAGCATTTCCAGTGGGAGGGCCAAACCCGGGGGAAGCGAAGCCTGGCGGCGGCGCTGCTTGTGGAGGAAAAGATGGTTGTTGAGTGGTATTGTTGAAGCCTGGAGGTAAGAAAGCCTGCGGTGGGCCTCCATAACCGGCCTGCGAAGGAGGAGGCCGTGCTGGTAGGCCTGCAGGAGGATTTGCTAAAGGTGTCGGAGGGGGAACAGATCTGTGTTGCTGCGGGGGGGGCACGTTTGGAAAGCCAATATTCGGAGGCACAACGCCTCTACCCATTCCCAGATCTGGCGGACCAGTACTGATCGGCCTGGAACTGTCACCGTTGGCCATAGCCGGAGGCACCATAGGGGTTCCAGGACCTGAAAACGGTGATGGTAGCGGCTGAGTCGGCGGGCGTACGTTATGCTTGCGGGCTTGCGCAGCTAGCATACGTTCAGCTTGATCGCCATGACGTTCACCCTTGCCATCTTTTTTATAGGCGTATTGTACCGAGACTTGTTTATTCATGAGGTACTGGCCATTCATGTTCGCTATGGCCGCATCTGAAGACTCAAAATCACCAAAAGACACAAATCCATAGCCCTTGGATAGATTATTGTCATCTCTTGCAATCTGCGACAGGTTAGCCTATATCTCAAAGAAAGGGATATGGTCGGTGTCACCTTCGGTAGGTTAACCAAGTTTCCAAACCGGCTAAATGTATCATAGAGAACCTGCTCCGTGACCATGGGGTCAAGGTTCCCCACAAAGAGTTCTGCGCCAATTTCCACTGACTTCTGCTTGTCAGCAGACGCTTTGTTCACGCGTATTGGCTTTCCGTATAAGCGAATGCCGTTCATTATTCGCGACGCATATTCCGCGTCCTCCTCACTAATAAACTCTACGAACCCATAGCCTTGATGGGACTGCGTGACTCGATCTTTCGGCAGATGAACGTTGACGATGCGGCCTGCCTGCAGCATCAGCTCCCATACCAGGCTATCCGTGACGCGTTCATCGAGATTGCCAATGTAGACAGTGGCCTCTTTATCCTGCTCCCTATAGTAATTATTAACATTACTAGAGACCTGCGACCCGACTCCTAGGTTAGGAAAAGTAGCCACTCACCAATGCCTTGCGCCGGACATAGCGGCGCCGACTTACGTCGTAGCGGTGATCGATTAATACACGACTGTCTGAGCAGCAACTGCAACCCCAAGCAAAACGCAAGACTGGAGATAGAATGTAGGTATGCAGATGATCGAATTTCGATTGTGGTAGGTTAAAATGCGCCGAAATTGAAGATTGGCTAAGGCGAGTGTAGGGTGAACCCAATGCTACTGGAAGTTGTTGCGTTTATTTAATCGGCGGCAGCTTTTTTTTAGCCGGAAACTTTGAGCTTTGCGGCGCGTTCTTTCCTCTCCGCCTTTACGTCTGTCTACCTGGACAACCAACCGTCTGGTCCTGATTTTCTTGAACACCTCACCCCAACCTTCGTTTTGAGTACACTGCATACGGCACCCCCTTTTTCCCTTTTAGTGAAGTCCTTTGTTATTATCAAGATGGTTCAATTTTCAGAAGAGACTAAGGTTAGACATGACCTGATATCAACACGGCTCACCGCAGAGATCACTAACCGTTCTCTAGGAGCGCATCTCCAAGGTTATCGATATCTCAAGGGTCGCCATTCATTAGTGAGTTTTTCACCATACTGTAAAACTCGGGCGATAAACTGACCGATCGTGTGCAGCGGGTATTTGCCCTTGATTGTTTATCTCGGTATGGGGACCTGAACTATCCTTCCGTGGATTATTCTGAGCACAATACGTACTAACAGAACGGATAGGCTACACCTATAGCGAACCAAAACCATCTTTATTCAAGTATTTTCAATTACTTTCTACGTTGAAAACCAGAGCTGATGTCATGGATAGGTTATTCTCGCCGCTCGCATAAAGTGAAAGAAATCTAAGGGTTTGCCGATGATAAATACTAGTCTCTGGGCTAGGAGGTACCTTTCCCTCCTTTCATACTATGGTGATTTTAGTTGATGTATGAATGGTGGCTGTGTCACGTTCGTCGATGGTTGGGAGATTAACACCTGTGTATTTTTAAGCAATTTCTTTGTTTCTATCAATTTATCCCCCGGATGATGAAATTGTACGCGCGCAATTTGCGGGTTCCTTATAAGTTAGTTGAATAAGCAAGAACGGGATCTAAAATGAAAAAGAAAATAAAAGAAAAAATTAAAAAGCCTAACATTTGAATAGACGGTAGAAATCACGCTCTAACGGTTTTCCATATCCCGAGTAATTCGCAGCCAATTCCACCTTTGCCATCTAAACACTATTATCTGTAAGTCGACTACTTTTTATGAGAGCTTCCACCGCCAACCGAAAATCGCACGAAAAAAGTCGATGACGGAACCAACGTTCCGTCACTCTACACAGTCCCCCTTTCCTAAACAATACGACCACAGCCCAGAGGGAAGTCATAAAGGGTTCATGACCGATAAGGATGGCTTTTCGTCATCCTTTATGGAGACCGTAGCAGGATTCACGGCAGGGATTGTTTCTACACTATGTCTGCATCCCTTAGATTTGATCAAAACCCGATTACAAGGTAAGTCAGTCTTTGTGGTGGTATACGCTTATGATCCTCTGGTAGTTTGCTCTCGATTCAATTACTCCTCCGGACGAATAATTCTGTGCGACAGCGGCTAACTTTTTCCTGTCACTCAATGATCTCCAGTTGACCGATCCTCATCCTCTCGAGTGGGTGGTTCGCTTCGTGTCGTCCGCAGCATATTTCAGGATGAAGGCGGCATCACGGCATTCTACCGGGGTCTGACGCCCAATATCATTGGCAACTCCACCAGCTGGGCGCTTTATTTCCTGTGTTACGGTAATATCAAGACTGCGATGCGGACTTGGCGCAGCTCTCGGGAGGGAGAGCTCGCATCCTCCGATTATTTTCTTGCCTCAGGGGCCGCAGGTATTGTTCTGACCAATTGTTTTGCTTCGCAGCTCTGGATATAGCGGTGACTAACTTGGATTGATTCTTCGTATCAGGTATGCTGACGTCTATATTGACAAACCCTATCTGGGTCATTAAGACACGGATGTTATCAACTAGCTCTAGTACACCTGGAGCGTATGCGTCATTCACTACTGGTGCATCGCAAATATATCACTCAGAGGGTATTTCAGGTTTCTATCGAGGTCTTCTTCCAGCTCTTTTTGGGGTTAGCCACGGTGCGCTTCAGTTCATGGCTTACGAAAATTTGAAATTGCATCGGATCAAGATGACCTCCGCATTGGCTTCTGAAGATGGTCAAGTGGGATCAGGGCAGGTGCGGCGACGAGGACTCGGCAACCTGGATTTCTTTATCATCTCTAGTCTCTCGAAGATATTCGCCGGGTGTGTCACATATCCATACCAAGTATTGCGGTCCCGATTGCAAACTTATGATGCTCATCTTATGTATCGGGGTATTCAAGATGCGATTGTGCAGATCTGGGTCAAGGAGGGCGTGGCCGGTTTCTACAAGGGTCTGGGGCCAAATATATTGCGTGTGTTGCCAAGTACATGGGTCACCTTTTTGGTGTATGAGAATACTCGAGCATATTTACCCGATCTGATTTCACGCGCCTAGAGCGCTTTTTGTCTTCACAAAATAATTTAACCTGTATTCATGAGACTCGGCCCTATAAAAGATCCTAGATCTGTCCGCTCGTTTCAAGCCAATGCATGTAGTGTCAACTATACTGTTGGCCTGCACTTTCAGGTCGATACATGCCAAGTGCTCGTGCATATGCTACTCCTCCTTATCGTGACACATGTGATACTTCTCACTTGCCAAGGGTGTGTATGGAGTATACAACGAGAAATGCCCACAAAACGTGCTTTCCTATACCAAAAATCATATAACAAAGTAGGGGTCCTCAAAATGCTTTCTGCGTAGACACAGCAGCCCTTTCCCGCCGCAGAGTTTTGATAGAGATTCAACATGAACAAACCTGGTATCGTAGAACATTAAAGTACATTGCAACACACGCAAGTAGGGAAAAACAAGCGAGAAACTTAGTCTGTCGAGGTAGAGAAGAGGAGAGTCCAGTTCGGCTCAATGATTTTGTCTATCAATATAGTAGGCATCCGTGTCCTCCTCGTCACTACTTGAACCTCCGGTGTAGGCCGATGATTCCTCGTAACTAGACCGTCGCATCTTGTCTTCGTTGTTGGCTAGGGCTTGGTGTCGTCTCCCGGGACCTGACTTGGATGTAGGCGAGATTCTACGATCCTTTCCACGGCCCTTGATGCCTTTGTTACTGTTCTTGTAAAGGGTAGCGAAATACTCCCACAGCTTTCGATCTTGAGGATTCATGGGTTCCCCTATGGCGCCTTGGGAGAACTTCAAGGTCAAATCCCGTAACGTCGTTGCGTGGAATTTATTCTGGTGAGACTGCTCAACCCGTTAGAGACAAGGCTGCTGATATGTGTGAGTGCTAGACTTCATGGATACTGTACCTTGAGGTTACCTAGTTGAGTAAATTGCTTTCCACAGTCGTCTAGGAGGCAGGTAAATGGCTTGGCATGTTGGTGTGTGATTTTATGAGCACGGACATTGCCCCGTTGGGCAAACCTCTTCTGACATATATCGCAAGAGAAAGGTTTCTCGCCAGTATGACGTCGCTGATGGGTCTATTCGTGAAAAGTATTGTCAGTATGGTAATTCCCTCTGATATAGTCAGACAGATATGTTACTCATAGGAGCTCACCTTCAGGTTACCTAGCTGAGAGAAGCGTTGTCCGCATGAAGGTTCTTTACAAATCTATCATGGAATGGGGTCAGTCATTAGCTCTGCTATATCCCTCGGTGGGCTTCATCTTCATTCTCCTCCCCTTACTTACAAAAGGCTTATCTCCGGTGTGGGCCCTCGTATGGATATCCAGATGAGTCTTCTGAGCAAAGCTCTTTCCACAGTGTGGAAGAGTACAGACATATTTGCGCTTCTTCCCTGATCGAGATTGCGGTTCTTCAACCAACACAGTGCATCGATTATTGCTAGATGTGTGAATGGCATAGGTTTGGGGGTATCCATGGTTTCCCCCGTGAGTTAATTGCTGCAGAGGCGGCAATGACTGTAGATTCGATGGCTGAGCAGTAACTCTAGACTGAATTGCTTTCATCAGAATATCAACCTCTGTTGTGAACTCGACCTCGTTGACGCAAGGGCTCTTGCTCTGGGTAGCTGCTCCGTGGGTCGAAGTCTGTGATATGGAAATCGGCAGCGTATTCGAGCTGGGGTCTGTTTTGATCAATGGATCTCTAGAAACACGATTGACCGCATTTTTGGCAGGACGGATATCGGGGATTGACTGTATAGGTGGAGGCTCTGATGATAGACGCATCGGTTGGGAGCTGAGCGGTTGATGACTGGCCACGAAGAACTGTGGATAACTGGGTTGATGGTGGTTATGATGGTTATTATGGTGGTGGTTGAGAGCATGGCCATAACCATAAGCAGTAGAGGGAGACTGGTGATAAGGCAGTGAGAATGAAGCTGCTGTGTTTGCGTAGAAGGGAAAATTATGGCCAAGACTAGAGGCCATCATTCGACGCGGCGCAACAGCACTGACTGTATGACCGGAGAATTCATAAGAAACCGGCTCGGCAGTTTCCATTTTGTAAGATGAGGGGAAAGAAGAATATACCCCAGTAGCTCTGGCCTGGGATTGCTTCTCTCTTGTTGCCAGCCTATTCCACGCTCTGTCACTATGGTTCTCACTTCACAGAAGATAACAAAATGGGAAGCCTTAGTGATGAACTTGCTCCTCTCAAAACTAGGGAGGTTAAGAATGAAACAAAATAAAGAAGAACAGAAAAAAAGAAAAAGAGCTTAGTAGTGAACAGTGATCAAAGGCTGACAATGGCTTCAGCATCAAGATCTGCGAATGCTAGGAGAAATAAGCAAAAAAAAAACTGGGAACAAGTAAAAAAAGTATAAAGTATGAAGGTAATCAATCTCCAGATATTAAAAAGCAAATATCGAAGGGTTGATCAGATATCGAACCTCAAAATTCTCCGCAGCTCAGAGTAGAGGCACAGCAATTTGTATATAAGATGATATGCAGGGGCCAAGTCAAAGAAAGACAGAGAAAGAAGAAAAAGAGTATGAGGGTAAGAGGTTATCAATGTAAAGAATAATATTAACTGAATATTGATTGCAATAGTAAAGAATAAATAAGGATATGACCCTGTTTCTTTTTTCTTGCTCTTGTTTTGTCTGTCTTTTTCTGTGTCCCTTTTTCTTTTCTCTGCTTGTTTTCTTCGTCGGTTTTTGTATAATATACTCACCTACCCCTTAGGTCTTCTGCACTCACATATACAGATACGCACGCGACTCTCTGGCTGATGGTGGTGATCTAGAACTAGATATACATTGACTTTTGTTATTTTGCTTTGTTTAGTGGTATATTTATATTTTCGTTTTCATTACTACTACTACTATTACTACTAGTATTAGTATTGGTATTATTATTACTATTATTCTCTCTTCTTTTTTTGTCTTCCCGCCCACCTTCTCCTTCCCGGAGGTCCCAAAACAGTGGAAGCAGCGGGGGTGGACAGCGACAGGGATCTGGCCTGTTAGCTAGTAAATTAGTTAGCTGAAGGCTTCATCTAGATCACACTTAGACTAAACCAAGAAGGGATGAGTCCAACTCAGCTCAGCTGTACTGTACCTAGGTATGTATATACATACATACATACGGAGTACAGTACTGATGACTATCAGTCCATACGGTAAAGTACAAGAACAAGAACAAGGCAACTTAAGGCTGAAAGAGGGAGTGCGTATCCTGGTTTGTATAAGTAGATAGAAAAGATATAGAATCATCAATATGGAAACACACTCGGAGCTCAAAAAAAAAAAAAAAATCAGAAGGCTTTACTCTTTTATCAAAACTCTCGCCTATTCCCTCTCAACCGCCGTGAGATATGACGTTGCCCCTCCATCAACACCTACGTGGAAGACATTGGAAGGACTGGATTTCCCAGTAGATAGACCATACCATACTATATGCATAATGCCTAGTAATAGTCAGATCCACCGTCTCCATCCAACTAGTTCCACGGTCTAGTCCTATCAACCTTGGGCAACAAGTGATCTCTGTCCCCCCTGATCATCGTTTCGTTTTCCTTTTCCGCCTAATTCGGCGGGGCGATGGATGGGGACGAATTGTTGACTGCAGGGAAGGGAGAGAAGGTTAGGTGGGAGACAGTGGATAAGTCGTGATGGGGCGGACAATCGTGGAGAACTGATGCTTTTGGTCCAATCGCGGGATGTGTGTGACGGTCCGATCAGGCTGACAGGTGTAGTATGTAAATTTTGGATACACACGTATGTACATTCATACATATGTACTCCGTACATACGTGTATACACACACGCATTAGGCATTCATCACCTATGCTTTGTACCTACTTAATCTAGATTAATAGCTTTACCGATGGAATAGATATGTAGGTGTTTATTTTAAAAAAGTTCAATCAGTCCCTGATTCAGTCAATACTTGTTTTAAGGTTTAAGGTTTATCGTTTATATATACAATTACAAGAAAATATAGATCTATATACTCATCCTTCCCTTGACTATTACTACTACTATTATTATTATTACTAGCTAACTTCATCTCAGCACGAGGCTGATGCAGAGCCCTGAGAAAGAAAACAAAGACTTTTTACTCTATTGGTAGATACAATAACTTTACTGTCATTTTATCTATAGTTTCTCGAAGAAATTCCCGATCCTATTCGGGGTAATTACAAAACGACTATGGAAGTTCTTACTGAAATATAGTATAGTGTGCTCCGTAGATAGATGGCAATTTCTAGGGTATCCTTGTAGTTAAATACCTTTTTTTATTTTTTTTATCCCTACTTCCAAAATCCCCCCTTGCCTTTCTCTGGTCTTCTCCCAATTGCTATTTGAGAGGTGAAAAAGTGATAAATAAAACAGCCGTGTAATACTCCATCGTCCGCTAGAATTGTATCATCTGACCCAACAGTCCTGGAGGGTGGGCTGGAGCATTAACTAGCCAGACAAATCAAACCAAGACAAGAAAGGGCTTCAGCCTGATGATTGAACAACCCAGTCACTACAGAGTAAGTGGCCGCTTGGCTGCGTACATTAGTAAGGAGTAGTACCTGACTAAATGTACTAACCTAATGTAACTATTGGTATTCCACTCTATGGTAATCCCAGGGGGCTCAGCTCTCTTAGGTCTTATCCTTTCCCAAAAAAACCAGCGAATGAACATCGATGTCTTTACGAACTGTAGGCAATGCCCGCTTACTGCAGTGTGCTCGGAATCAAGTACAACTCGTATTATACAACGCGCGAAAAAAAAAAGAAAAGGAAAAGGATAAAAGACGGCGAGGATACCCTCGTCATTCATGCAGGCACCTGGCTGTTGGGACTCATTCAGCCACTAAAGAGGGCACTATCAAGAGTGACGGTCAACCTTTGCCTCACTGGTGATCAGCAACCATGACCCGGATGGATGCAGATCTGAGACTGACATCTCGTTTGTCCGCGGGGGTCCAAAACCTGACTAGGGTGGTAACGAAAGACGAAGAAGGCTGGCGACTTTCCCAACAAACTAGTAGATTCATTATTCATTATCCGTTGTTTTAGTCGGGGCTCAGTATTGGTTCAACTATTATTTGCATGGCCAATCCGGCCAGCATCTTGCACCTAAGTAAGCAGAAGATAAGCCACATGCAGCTTCGGAGAGGATGGGAATTTTCGGACTGGCTGCAGATATACTGCATGGTGCCCTAAAGCCCCGGCAGAGTGCTCTTAAACTGGTGGAGCCGAACGACGCTCACTTGTGTCTTAGTATTCCCTACTCACGTAAACCACAGTGATACATACTTATACAACTATGGATTGCAGCCCATGTACTCTGGTGTATAGCATACGTAGATACGAGACGAGGTAGGCACAATAGTTTTACAACCTCCAACGGGAGGGTTTCCTGCGTATAGCAGGGCTTGCTCTTGACAGAAGTACGGCAAAGTGGTGACAAGGGTTCGCCGGCAGAGCTACAGAACGGACCGTCAATAGTGTGGAAATTGGCCTCATGTCATTTGCTGAAAGGCCCCACCATGGGTGCTTGGCGTCTGTGCCTCACTCTTTGCAACAGCCGCGACTGGCGACAAATTCCAAGTCAACAATACCTACCGTAATACAGACGGGCTAGTAAGCTCTTGCCTTGTCGAGCAAGAATAAACGAGTAGATTATATGTTGTCTAGCCCCAGTTGATTTGGCCAAAGTGGAGGGGGGGGGCCGGGTTTGTTGAGATAAATGATACGGAGATGACAAAAATAAATCCGATCGTTTCCTGAGTCATATATCACATACATTCTACTGGGTTTCTGTCTCCAGTTCTATACAACAAACGATTCACTACTCTGTACCCCTGGTCAAGCTTCATGGATGTATGTATTCCAGAGTCCGATCATCTATCACGTTTCACCAGTGAGGAATCGTTAGAGATAAAATTAACAAATTTGGATCTATACGAGTATTATAGTTGGCACCTATCCCGTTGCTTTCTTATTTAGTGGGTTTTATATCTATACGGGAGATCTCCGCTGCGCCAGTAGATTGGGGCTGGGCTCTCTATGGTACTCTTCATAGATACATTGATCTTCAATACTTATAGCCTTAAGGTGTGATAGGAAACACGATGGAATTGTTTCATGACCGCAAAAAGGGAATACTATGTCCGCTCATTTCAGCCACTCTCCCGTACAACATGTGGAGGACGAATCAGAAAGAGTATCTCCGCAGCCAGTCGTGGACGGCCATAGAACAAGATGATACCATCCTAGGTTGACACTCATCTGGAAGTACGGAGCGAGAAGAAAGAGTAGGAAAATCGCGTGAAGGAGTAAAGTCTTCTAAGTAAGGGAGAGGTTGGGGATCATTTCCCCGTTGCTGTAACGGGCCGGGCCTTCACCTCGGGGCACCATGCTCATGGGATCGATCTGTCAGCCTGAACAGCCCCAGAAGTGAGAATTCCAATATTACAAGAAGTGATCTAATAGTAAGACAATCTTATGAAATTTTGTGAGCATGACGGATCAAATGATGGTGCGCCCGGCTCCCACCCCCGATCGCTACATCGATCTGGAGCTATTTCTAATGCTAACCTGAAACAACACGAGACACTAACAGCTGAGGATCCTCTATTCTCTCCCCACAGAGCAAGGGAAAAGAAATTGCATGAGTACGTACGTTCATACCATTCTTCCACTCCGGATGTATCTATACATCTATTCTATAGTAAACGCACTATTTGGTTTTAGATTTTCTGTTTCTCTATAACTAGATATACCTATATAGACCTAAGAAGACATAGGTATATATAATATTTACATACATACATACCTACAGATACATACAGTACATAATATACAGTTTAATATATACAACAACACTTAAGCCGAAATCTGGCTGAATCCAATAAGGGTGGGGGACCATCTAATACAGTACCTGATCAGCAACAATTCACCAGGGGCGGGGCTGAAAATGAGATACATCACGCGCATTGGTTTATATGGGTGAGGGTATTAATTTACATTGCCACATACCAGTCGATTATGGGGTTGAAGGCTCTTCTCCTTTTTAGATTCGGTTCTTAGTAGCTAGAGTAGAATGGATCACACATCTGAATTGAACTATAATAAAAAAAATTACCAAGTGTATCTTGAGCTTTTAATATATACAAACACAGCCTATGGCTGTTTGAGGGGTTTCTTTAAGGACAGACTCACTTGTAGATCTTCCATCTACTCTGGGCAGGGAACACATTTGCTCACAATTTCGGAGGATATTGTGACTACAATACGGAGTTACGTATTCCTCAACCCCTGCGGTGGACTCGGAAGGCCAGATGTAGTTAGTAGCGTCATAGCTTTCAAATAGATCCATCCAGGTTCGTTACTTACCCCTTCTAGTCTTTGTTGCTTGCACACTAGACGCAGAAGACAATCTCATTATTTCGTAAGTGTTTTGGAAAAGAAACGGTAGCTTTCCATAGCCAAGGTAAAACTCGCCGATCATTATTGTAACAAGTAAAGGACCAAGCTTTTGTCCTTTTGAATTTTCAGGATCAGCACGGCATTCAGCCTGTAAGAAAATTAATTTGCAATAGCCGCCCATAGCTTCGGAAATTCCACTTGCACCAAAACTGACTGGTGCATGCATGTATATCAGCTTTTCCTTCTATAAATAATTATATATAATGTTGTGGATATGCGTGTGTGTGCATTCTGTATATTTGTTTGTTTTCTAAACTAATATTCTACTTGAACTAGAATGATAGATCCCTCGTGGTTATCAGTCATCAGTGCCAATGCTTGTCAATTATGCAGGAAGATTCATTAGGTAAGATTCCAGCTTCCCATTTTTATAGTAGCACTACAGTACTCATGAAATCAGAACCAAAATAAAAAATACAATTGAATAGTTGCGTTAATCCTAGGTGAACAATGCAATTGGCCCTGTTCTATCACACCGAGTCGCATCGCCCTACATGTTGTAACAGATGATACAAGGCGTTCTGGGCTACCTAAGGTAATAATAAATGATCGACAGCTGTAGAGTGCTGAGATATGTATATAGCAAGGGCACTAGATGCAAGAGACAGCTCTGTACTAAGAAAGTAATGCAGGCCAGACCTCTAAATCTGTTCTTGGTATGTATTGCCATAAAATACTGAGAGTAGTATCCCGTATCCACCCCCCTTTTTTTGGCCTCCGTAGTTGATTCATCTTGAGTTTATAAGCAAAGATAAAGATTGGGGATAGTTCTTCCTCTTATGGTACTAAGTTAACTATCCTAACCATCCGCATTAGAGGTATTGCTGACCATCAATATTGCCGTCAATTTTTAGTAATCCGTTCAGAAAGAAGAGGGCTAGACTAGGTGAGATGTTCCGCGAGAGCGATTTCGACTTCAATTCTATCACGCTCAGGTTAAATAGTGGTTCGGTCGCTGTGTAAGCGACGCGACTTCAAGTGAACATTATTTAATTTAGGGCACTTAACTTACAAACTACTATATACTCCTGTGATTTTCCGACCACAACAACGCCTTCTACAGCACCTTACAAGCATCGGCGATGCGCTTCCGAGACAATCGCATCCAGCTTCTTTAAATTCACTACCGGACTAGTCCATGGCAAGTAAAGCCCCAAAAGCACGCGAAATAATCGACAACCAGCCAAATTACTATCCATAGTCCATGCACACAGTCCTTTTTTGTCGTTTTTCTTCTTTTCCCCTTTTTTGTTTCTGACTTGACACCCACCCATAGGTCACTATGATGCGATTATGAGAGCTGCAACTGAAGAACGATTGTCTTTGGCAGCGTAGCACCCAAGTGAAAACCAAACTGGCTACAATAGATGAAACACAAATGATACGGAGCCATACGTGCGCCGAACCCTCTCAAACCCTATCCAATTATCGCCCAGTGTATGCAGAGTATCTAGTAAAGAAAAGAGACAAGTCAGAAACATCTAGTCACAACAGGGGGCATCATGGAACTCTTCAAATATGGCAACGAGATCAATGGAAGTACATACCTCCAAATTCTTGCGCGCATATCACCACTCCCGGTGGCGAACAAGTTGTTTGTAGGGCTGGGTGCGACCGAAATAACTACCATCAAGTTAGACATAGACATCTTCACCATAAAAACAATTGCGATACTAACCGGAATTTTTGTGGCCTTGTAGCATCATCTGTGCATTGCCCGTGATCGGGTCCCAGAACTGGACACCCCGATCCTTGGAACCACTCATGACCCAATGTCCGTCAGGAGTCAGACAGACGCTGAGCACAAAATCCTAATCCAAGGGTGCGATTAGCATATACATAGCTCGATTAAAGATAAACAGCAAGACGTGACTGCAATCCCGGGTAGTGACAAACCTTGTGGCCCTCAAAAGTCCGAATACATTTACCACCCTTGACCCCAGTCCCGGGGAATGCACCACGGGGAACATTAAGCTCCCAGAGCTTGATGGTCTTATCGAGACTACCACTGACTAGATCACGGCCGTTGGGTGCGAAAGCGACTGAGTAAACGCTGTCTTTATGGCCATCAGGGCTCTCCAGGCGTTCCACCAGATAGCCAGTGGTAGTGTCCCAGACGCGAACGCTCTTGTCCAAGGAACCAGCTGCAACGTAATGACCATCAGGAGACATGGCAACAGTAGTCACACCATCTTCAATACTGAGAGTGTAGACAAGCTTGCCATCCAAGATATCCCATAGGCGTACGGTCTTATCTCCACTTCCGGAAGCAATATAGCGGCCATTGCCAGCAAAGTCAAGAGAGTAAATGTCCTGTTCGTGGCCGGTGAAGATATGCTTGATAGTCCGAGCAGCGATGTCCCAAACCTAAGAGCACACCATTAGCCCTTTCCTTTTCATTTCCCCCACCCCTTTTCCTTTCGTTTCTTTTATCCTCCCCCCCCCCCTTTTTTTTTTGCCAAACAAGTAGGTAATATGATACGACGCGGTGGAGGATAGGGAGTGTAAATGATCCAAAGAATACGTGATAGCAAACCGCTGTTGCTATTACTCGTGCGAGTCGAAGAGGTGTATATTGCGAGTATGGACAATTAGAAAAGAATTATATTTGAACTTACCCGAATTTGCTTATCCTCAGCGCCGGTTGCGAGGAATTTGCCGTCAGGGCTAAAGCAGACACTGCGGATATAAAGATCGCCATTCTTGTCCACATTCTCATCCTGAAGGGTGGCCACGTTCTGTCCGGTGGTTACATCAAAAATTTGAGCGGAACGGTTGCAGCCAGTTGCGAGATATTTGCCATCCCGGCTGAAACGTACACAGCAAACGACGCTATCATGGACTAGGTGATGTACCAGCTCAACATCCAGCACACGCTGCACCTCTGGGTTGAACACAGCGTACCAATCTGCACCCTCTCGCTTCTGCGAGGCGGGCAGGTCATCAGGATTCCAGTTGGCCAACATGTTTCCCGGGCGGTCACGGACCAGGGCTTGACTGGGGGGGGTAGGCCGGGCCAACTGAGGCGATACACGAGGATCCGGATAGGCCAGTTGGTGGGTCTGCTGGGGAGTAGCGGGACCAGGGGGAGCACGAGGTCTTTTACCGGGCCCGGGAGAGGCGGTGGGTGGAGGCGGAGGTGCGTAGCCTGTATGAAAAATCCACGAGTACGGTCAGAGATCAAAGAACCCATTAGAAATACAGTAACAACATACCGTTCACAGCAGCACCAGGCTGATATCCCCCAAAAGAGCTCTGCGGTGGTTGCGGCGCTCCTTGCTGAGCCGCGGGAGCAGGCTGTTGAAGGGTATGCTGGGGAGGCTGCTGATCCTGGGGAGGGGGAGGGGCAAGACCGGGACCACTACCTCCTTGGTTGGCCATGATCCCACCAAATAGATTGCTTGGGCCATGACCCAGCGCGGGTGGGGGAGCCTGGGAAGGGCCAGCGTGCTGCGCGGGGCCAGCAATGTGAGACGAAACAGGTTGAACACCACGCGACTCCAGCTCGTGTCGCAAAACTCGGATCTCCGCTTCGTAGCTGCTATATGGTTAGCTTCCAAGCAGATTATCGGCTCTAGTGATCATTGCTTAAACGTACTCCTGTTTCATTTTGATTTGTGCTTGCTCCAACTGGTAGACCTTCTGCCGGATCATTTCCATTTCTTGAAGCTGTCCGGTTACTAAATGATATTTGTCAGTGATATTTCATACGAATAGCTTGCTTTTTTCAACAGAAAAGAAAAAATAAAGGAAGGAATAAAAAGAAACCCAAAAAAAAATATAATAGAAGGGGAAAGAGGCTCCAAAAATGCTCAGCGAACTGTCCCGATCCATGCGACAGACATATCGGCAGAGGAAGAGACCATGAAGAAACTGTAGGGACATCTAGTAAGGTGGCTATGGGTCTTGATAATGTGTGGATTGAGAGGATCAAGTGAGATACGCGCATACATTGATGTTCGAACTCGCCAGTACTTCTTGACTGATTCTCAAATTCCTGGCGCAGCTGATCGAGCAACTCCGTCAGACGGGAGTTAGGAGCGGGAACCATCCCACGATGTGTGTTATACATTGCGCGTAATTCTTGGTTTGTACGTTCAATAGATATTGATAGGTATCGAAGGTATATTTGATTATAATTGGTGGCGATCAGGTATTGTTTGCGTGAGATGATGAACGAACGATGAGTTTCGATATGGCAAACGGGTTGACCAGAGACGACAGAGGCTGCTGGCAAAAAGTCAAAGCAGCCGCATCACAGCGCGCCCCCGGAAACCAAATGCTGTGACAATATCAGATTGATGGGAGTGGGTGTGGTGCGTGATGGGGAGATAGAAGGGGCTATTAGGGGAGGAGATGCAGTGGAGGTTTGGAGATGACAGTTCAAGTACGAAGATCGGGACTAGAAATGGATGGGGGCAGAAAGCGCGGCTGAAGGTTTGGCGCGAGAAGCGAGGCGATAGACGAGGAAATGACGGGATTGGCCCCTTTCTAGTCTGGCGGGGCTTCCCGAGGGGCCGTTTGCAGAGAGGGAATGTTACCTAGTATTGTATATACGGAGTAGCAGTATCATATATTTAGTATTCACACCTAATTTCTCCATGTACATATGTAATATGTAACGTAGTCTAATACATTATCTTCAAGATTTGATTCATTTTTATTTGTATCATTTGATTATTAGGCTCCCAGTAGTCACGACTCGGGATTAGATCCTTTGCCAATGTTAACAGAAATGTGAGAGGGAGGCTGTATATATAAATAGATAGATAGATAGCAGATTTACTCCGTATCTGTATGTGTATATATATTTATTGAACATGCTGTACTCCAGGCAGTATATGAACATGTACCAGGAAAACCTCCCATAGATTGAAGAATTTAACTATAATAGACATCTTTCACTAAAATCGTATTGATACTCCATTGAAGGGGCTTATACACCCACCAATGCATTCGCTGGTAGATATTAAGCCGGGAAAGGGTTGGTAAATGCAGGTGATGGCTGCAAGGTACCGTACGATATACTTACTAGCAGTATCTACTGTACTGTATGTACTAATGGCTTGGTGGGATCTGTTTACTCTAGATTTATTCCTTATTTTTTTTTTACTTTCTATTCTATGGTCGCTAGACGGTCATGTTTTCCTCTTTTCGTCAATTCATTCCATAACTATTTCCGAATCGCGAAAGAATCAATGGGGAACGGCTGTGGTTCTTCCGCCGGGTGTGATACCGCGCTCGGTCCTCATAGGTTGTTTTTCCTTTTCCCATACTTCACATCAATTCGGTTCTCTCCACTCTACTTAATTTATCTATCCTCACCTTCATCCCGTCCAATCCTTTTCCTCGCCCCAGCTTCGCTCTCCTCTCCTCCGCCTTTTCTCTTTTATCTCTCTTCTTCCAATTCCTAATTGCCCACATCAGTTGGGACCAATTTTGACTCAAAAAGTCTGAAATTACTATATACATACAGCCACACCTCTCATACCACCCCTTCTTGGATTGGTCTACAAGGGATCATGGATATCGCGCTCGAAGTCTGGGACACCTTCATCGGTGACCGTTTATACGCGGCTCTCCTCCCCGTCTCCCTTTCGTCCGCGGCCTCTCTCTCGGATCTTCATCATATGTCAAATAGCACTCTGTCCTTCTTCGGCGCATCCCAACCGTTCATCTATGAGCCAGCCACACGCCTGATCTACCTAGAGCCCTCGAAGTATGCGTATATGAGCGCTTGGCCTAGAAATAATATTTACCGTCAATTCCTGAGCTTCTTTCTAATTATTTGGTATGCAAGAACACCCTCCGCCATGGTAGATTCGTGTCTAACGGTCCCTCCCTCTTTTTTTTTTTTTTTTTTTTGGAAAAGGATATTCGGCCTTATCACCTATTTCATATCCGCAACCTTGTCCTATATCTTTATCTGGGATAAAACTACCGTCAGACATCCCAAGTTTCTCAAAAACCAGATCCCCATGGAGATTGCACAGACTATGAGATCTATGCCGATTATGTCTCTTTTGACCGCTCCATTCTTAGTCGCCGAGGTCCGAGGTTACGCGAAGTTGTATGATGGCTTCTCCGATGAGCCTTTCCAATATTATAGCATCATTCAATTTCCATTGTTCATTGTATTCACCGATTTCTGCATTTATTGGATTCACCGCGGTCTACACCATCCATTGATCTACAAGTCCCTACACAAACCGCATCACAAATGGATCATGCCTAGCCCTTTCGCGTCGCATGCCTTCCATCCAGTAGATGGATGGTCTCAGAGTGTCCCGTATCATGTGTTTCCGTTCCTCTTTCCACTTCAGAAGCTCGCCTACGTTTTCCTCTTCGGTTTCATCAACCTCTGGACTGTGTTGATTCATGACGGTGAATACGTTGCGAATAGCCCGGTCATCAACGGAGCTGCCTGTCACACGATGCACCATCTTTACTTCAACTATAATTATGGACAGTTTACCACGCTGTGGGATCGGATGGGAGGGAGTTACCGGAAGCCAAATGAGGAACTTTTCCGCCGCGAGACCAAGATGGACAAGGAGGAGTGGAAGAAGCAAACCAAAGAGATGGAATCTATTCTCAAGGACGTTGAGGGAGATGACGATCGTCAATATCTCATCGAAGATGAATTGAAGAAGAACTTATGATTAATACGCCAGAGGACGTTCTCAGCTTGGTCTACGTATTACGCCGCTTCCTCCTTTCCTCTCTTTATTCCTCCAAACTACCTTGGTGTCCTCGAGGACTGGTTGAAATACCCTTGAAAATAGCAAAGCTTATCAAAATCTTGCTGTAGCGCGTTGAATGATTCGAAATTCTCTGCAATGGGGTAAACAGAAAGGGCGAAAAGATATCCCAGAGAAAATCTATAGCCGTCTCTTGAACGGCTCTAAAATATAGCCTCAGCTAGTCCCTTTACTTCTAAAAGTGAGTGAGTTACGATTTTAATGTTCCCTACTTCGTCTCGTGCGCGTGTTCTTGCCCTCCCTTTTTTCTTTTGCCACGCCTTGTATAATACTGATCATAGATCTTAATTACTGTATTCCTGATTCCGTCTGTATTCACAATCAGTCACTGATTTGTCTTCATATTAATACTCGCGAGTGGTCAGAATCACTACAATCTCAACCAGCTCTGATGATTCAGTTGTACATACATATTCCTGTGGTTGAAAGTAGGTACAAAATTATCACGGAGCAGTTTTGCTCATTTCTACTTGTTACGATTAGAGGTTCTACCCGTATTTCACCTTACGTGTTGGGAGCTAGAACATTCACTTAGCCTAAAGCTTGCCCTGGTAACTGCTAAAGTACTGATATCAGATACGGTCAGACGCAAAGCATACTACATACAATAATAAATAGCTAGATTCATAGTTTTGCAATATATTACTCTATATGGCGTGCCGTGGTCAATCAAAACTATGAGTGGGCTGATGGATGTATGGGATAAACCCTGACATGACACTAGGTGAGTTGATTAGACTAGTCCAAAAGTGTGGCTGAAACACGATTTTCTTGATCCTGGAAAGCACATGAATACAGGAATACAGTTATTCTCCATTAAGTACAACATCCAAGCGATGGACGAATACAGTCGGGAGAGAGGCCCAGATGCAAAAGCTTGCATCTCATCCATAAGAGTGTCTCATGAGACATCTACAGCTCCATCTCCATCCGCGACATCTAGGTCTCCATCCGCCGAGGCATCCACAGCCATGTCTCCCTGGGGGGGAGGCGCCGTTGTTCCAACAGGAGTTGCAGTGGCCATGACTTCAGCAATGAATGAATCCTCAACGCCTGCTTTTCGCCTGAACACCCTTAGCCACCGATAGCCCCATTGTCGGATGATTTCATCCTCTGACAAAGCGCCACTCCCATCACCCCTTTCCATGAACTCGCCGTTATTACCTCTTGCCACTGGAACGATTGAATCCTCAATCACCTTGAAGAGCGCTTGCATGTCCGCCTTTTCGCGGTTCAAGGTTTCATCTAGCACACTTAACTGCGGTTCATACAGGCCCGGCTGAGTTCGTGCAGCAACAATCTGTCGTAGACGGTTGGTTACCTTTCCGACAGTGGCTGATATCATCTCGAAGATGTGTGTTCTTGCCAAGATCGTTCCTGTCTCCAGCTTGTCTACCAATGCCCATTCGATGACAGACAACGGCGTCAGAATGGTGTAATTCAAAAGCTTGTCGATGATATTAATGCCGATTCCTGGCTGATCGACCCAATATTCCATAACAGAGGTTATAATCTGACGACGTGCACGAGGGGATTTGGGACCGATGGCCAAGAGTCGTTCTTTGTTCCGCTCAATGCAAGAAAGGACGTGAGAAAGTGATTTCGAGCCAACAAAGCAAATCGCAGTGACAATGGCATCCGTTGAAGGTAGCATAGGGTCATCGACTCCCATCGACTTAGCCTGCTCTTCAATAACATTGATTATTGGCTGGATCTCATCGTCGGTGGCTTTCTTGCGAATGAGTTGCATGATTTCTGTGCCTTCGTTGGCATAAGGGATGGCTGTAGAGGACAAGGATCAGCATTTATCAACAAGCACAATGAATCCGAAGAGCTCCAAGGCATAATTAGAGCGTATAGACTTACTATCGAGTGAGTATTTGAAGTCGGGAGTATCCTTTTCCTTCCCTTCCGTAATCAAATCTTGATAGGGGTCTGGAAGTGTTCCCCTGATGCGCTGAGCAAAGCTTAACCTGATCTCTTTATCGAGCGCGCCAGTAATAAAGGCCATTCTTGGGTGAACCGATGAAAGTTCAAGGTCGTCGATCCTTTGCCAACAGTCAGCTCTTCTGTTCTTTTCAAAGCAGATACCAATCTTGCTACGATGGGGACTTACCATTCACTCCATTTCCATGTGAACCCGAAATTGCTCAAATGGTGCGCGAACCAATCCAAGAATCGATGGCTGAGATCTAAATCAATCGTTTCCAAACTGCGATAGAGAAAACGAATTGCGCGCCCCAAGCTTGGGGCGATGGCAGCCGGCGCAATCTTGCAGCACTCTGTGAGAACCGAGTGATAGTACACGAGTTTGTGTTCCGGAGAAGGAAGCTGGAACAACTGAGAGAATACTGCATCCACAGCCACATCTTCCGGCTTCCAGGTTGGGCGATCTGCAGGGACGTCGCGTAATCTGTCAAAGGGTGTTGCACGCTTCACGAAAGTATGTGGTGTAAAATAACAGTCAATGTCGATGAGATATTTAGCCGTAGCAATGCGATTAAAATCAAGGATATTGATAGTGTCAACGAGGGCGTCTCGTAGCAAGGATGATGCAATATTAGACATTGGAGGGACAGTCTCGAACTCCTGGTTGGCGTAGACGGAAATGTAAACTTCTGGAAAAAGCGCTCTGGATCCGTTTCGTACAGGGTCGGGAACCGTTATTTGAGGAAATGGATGCTTTGCACCGGATTCCAAGGGTTTCTGCTCTTCTTCACTGTCTCGTCCACCCTTCCACGGCCGGGGAAGACATGCGAGTTCCCAATCTCGGTTGGCCTCCTGTTGAAGCTGACCTTGAAGCAGGCTGATTACACTCTGTGCCACGAATGGGGTGCCATATTCCGAGCTAAATGGATTCACCAAATCCACCAACGCATGGGGTGTGGATGCAATGATGTCTGTCTTCTCAAGAAGAGCGGTTGCTTGTGCTTCGAAACCTGTTATCGGGGAGGCCATTATGTACGGTATAGTGAAGAGGATTATTTTCACAAGTTCAAGCCCAAGCAACTATACATGGCCCAGTCAGTGGATTTACAGAATAGACGGCAGCTTGACCAACTTACATCTTCAGAAGAGGCTGTCTGAAGAACAACTGCACGCGCAAACAGTTCTTCTAGTATTGGGAAGATGCCATCCCCTTCAAAGAGAAGCTGCAGACATCCCAAAAACCGGAGAAGAAGCTTAACTTCACGCCACGCCCCGGTGTTGATGTAGTGCTGCAAGTATTCACTCGCTTTCTCGAGGACATCTGACACAAGTTCCGTTTTGTAGGCATTAGCAGCCAAGACCGTAGCTGCGATAAAGGGAATTTTTAGCGGCTGCTCCAGGATGCTATCACGGATCACATTGTGTTAGCGTTTAGGCAATGAAGTAAATTTAGCCTAGCCTAAGCTTACAGATCGACGGAAATATCAATGAAAGTCTGTTTCAGCTCCTCATCTTCGTAATTCTCTGCCACGCTCTTTGCAATATTGACAACATCGTCTTCGGCTCTTCTGGCAGCCTAATGCGAAAGCGTAAGTTACTAGCTGAATAAAACTTTGACCGAAGCA
This sequence comes from Aspergillus alliaceus, assembly GCF_009176365.1. Lineage (NCBI taxonomy): Eukaryota > Fungi > Ascomycota > Eurotiomycetes > Eurotiales > Aspergillaceae > Aspergillus > Aspergillus alliaceus. The sequence continues at coordinate 1,116,050 of NW_022474688.1, read as the reverse complement.
GAGTGATCGTACAGATTCAGCAATGGTCAATAGCTGCCTTCGAACCTTCACAACCAAAGGTTCTTCGTATCTGCGCCTCTGGCGACGGTCATAGTCATCTTCTTCTGTGAATTACCCAACAAAATGTTAGTCAACGGAGAAACAACGATGGTCAGTTTTTTCACAATAGGTAATTGAAAGAAGCCATGAAATGAGACATGAGATGAAAGGCGCTAGTATAGATACCATAGCATAGAAAGATAGCACTGACCTCTGTAGCGCCTTTTGCGTCCACCCCTGGGCCCGTGGTGACGGCGTTCGTAGTCAACCATAATTACCTGTAGGTGCTTATGCCTACACAAGTTGAGTCGAGTTAGGATCTTGGTCGGGAAAATATCAGAATCGTCTGCAGCTGCTGCGACACATAAGAGTGCAGCACGGGCACTTTTATTACCAGTATAATATATCAGAGAAACGACCGCGCGCGCGCATAAATGCTAGATGCAAAACATCGGCGTCACCAAGGGTCGGGATAAGGGATCCTCCGTTCCCGCTGATTATATAACACGCGGCTTCGTAAACATCAAAAAGTCATACATACATACAGATACAGACATAACATACATAAATAGCTACTACATACACAGATGTACTCAATATATACATCGTAATGATCTACTAGGAATCGATAAAAAAAGAAAAAGAAAGAAAAAGAGAGAGCCGGAGCTGCTTATTTGTACAATACCTGTAATAGGATGCCATATTGGTCCATTCCAAGATTTCAAAGGATAGGTCTAATTCAAGACCTCATCTCTGAGCCGGCTGGAACAGCTGTGATATTTATCGCAGAACGTGGAGCATTGCCGTCTTTAGGCAACTGCCTACCAGACCCAGTCTGCGCTAATCCCCCATAGAACAGCTCCGGTGGCGATCTTGAGCCCATTGACACTTTGTATCCTCGTTGATGGACATGACAAAGAACAAAATCCTTACATCTGTAGAGTATCACGACTATCATGAGGAATAAAGACCAGAAACCTCGGGGACGAGTTTGCGATTACATCGTGAAGTAGTGAATGACGAGAATGAGAAGGGGACAAACCATGCAATTACAAGACCGTGTTTATACACACTAACGAATGTCATGTTCCAGGCGTATCTTGGGGGGTCTCTAAGTGGAGGTAAAGGCAAAAGAGAGCAAGAGCAAAAGGAGACAATAGGAAACGGAATGAAAACAAGAGTAACTGAGTCGTCTGCTTTCGGAATTAACTATGCAGCTTCGTCGGTCAAAGTCAAAGAACAGTACCATTCGACCCAAACGAATGGAATGAGATGTGTGAACAATGAGTATTGAAAGAAGAAGAGGAAGAAGAAGAAGCAAACGGGACACACAGAGAGCAAGAGACAATCAGTAAAGAGTATTTCAAGAGAGAGAGGAGCGAAGACACAAAAATGAGGGGGTTTCTAACGCTGCAAGTCAAGGGAATTAAACCTCCAATACCTATATTCAAAGCATGCTCACCAGCACATGATTATGTGCATCCAAGCATAAGAGATCCTCGATATCTGACGTATTTGTAGGATATCTGTCTCTCCGCCCTTCTCCATAGGACTTTGCGAAGTTTCATGATCCCTTAAATCGAGATATGAAGCTATGCAGACTTGAATCCCGGAAAGCAGACTCACACGGTAAGGGTATCACTTCCCCCCTCCCAAGAGCTGTCTCAGACACCTCCATGACTCCAGGCTATGATATTCCATCACCCTCTTCGCATGAACCTGTCATGCCCCACTACCCTTTTTTTAAGAGGGAAAAAAAGAAAAAAAAAACTTTTCCAGCCGTGACAGAAGGTAGTACTCGCTATCCTCCGACCTTAGCCCTTTATCTCTTTCCGCACCTTTTTTTTCTTTCTTCCCCCCCTTCCTCCCCGTTTCCTTTTTTTCTTCGCCCCCTGCGTTCTTCCTTGAATTGTTCGCAAATCAACTCCCCCACGAGAAACCAGCTCCCAGATGTCTCGCCAATGGAATAGGGTCTACAACTGAAATAACATCTCCCAGTTTAAAACCGCCCGGTGCATCAAAGTGAACTCGTACGGCATAGCATCCGATTCTCGCGCACATGCGCATATGACTGCACTATGAACATCCGTGTACTTCGTAAACATCGCACACCTTGACTCAATCAAGACGCGCCATCATTTCATCTTTCGTAAGGGGTATGAAGTTATCAATATCTAACCCGCGGGCTTCGAGCGCAGGGCGCGCATGAGGTGGAATAAGCCGGCTGTTCATTGCCGGAGCAATAGAAAGTTCTGTTAATCCGTTAGCCGCAAACAGTTGGTTAGCAAGGGAAAGCAAGAACAGACCATGTCGAGAGAAATCAAAAAGGCTAGGGAGCTCTCGTGACGGCCCATTTTGGTGCCGAGAATCAGGCAGTCGAGTGTTGGGATCCCGGAGTTCGTCAAAAAATGGGTGGACCATCGCTTCGATGGCTGACAACCGTTGCGTTGGTGTGTACTCCAGCAGAGCGGAGATTAAATCAATCGCCTCATGAGGTGCTCTTCGGAAAACCTGCAGAATTGTATTAGATTTTCCTTGTGGTGTGCAAGACGGAAATTGGTATACCTTATTAAAAGGGTGCGGCTTGATCTGCGGAAATTTGTGCTCCATGTAGTTGGGATTCATAGTGCGGATCTGCTCCCGAGTGGGTGTACCGAGGACTTTGATAATCTCTACTAGTTGATCTATCCCTGATTCACCCGGAAAAAGTGGTTGTCCCAGCATCAACTCAGCCATTACACATCCAGTAGACCACACATCTGATACTGTTAGTATCTTAACAAATGTCGCACGACGCACACGGGGCATTTACCAATTTTTGTAGTGTAATTCGTCGCACCAAAAATTAATTCGGGTGCACGATAGTAGCGCGAGCAGATGTATGAAACGTTGGGCTCATTCTCAACTAGAATCTTGGCGGAGCCAAAATCGCAGAGCTTTAGGATACCTGTGCTTGGGTCAAGCAGGAGGTTTTGAGGCTTGATATCACGATGGCAAATGCCCTGTGAATGAATGTATGCCAGAGAACGGAATAGTTGATATATGTAAAGCTTGACCTCCAACATGGGCATCGTAGTCTTCAACTTGTTGAAATACCGAGATGCTCGGTAAACTGTTTCTGGTACGTATTCAAGAACGAGATTCAAATATACTTCGTCCTTCTGTAGAGAGGTGGTGAGGTGGTCAGTAAACAAGCAGGTCATTCCGCGTACAGAGCGGGGAACACATACCCTCTCACCATTGGAGTAATAGAAGGCCTTCAACTCTACAATGTTGGGATGGCGGACAATCCGCATTATTTGTAACTCACGGTTCTGGGTGAGTCCAGGTCAGCGATGTCCACACTGGCGACAGGGTCGACGTTCGGCCAGTGACCATTTACCTTGAAACGTTTGTCTTGGAGGACACGTTTGATAGCAGCGTCCTCGCCGCTGGGCATCATCTTTGTCTGAAAGACCACCCCAAACGACCCATTGCCGACAATTTTACATTGCGAGTACGAGATCTCTTTGGTCTCACCTGTCAGTCCATCCTGGACCTTCTCGCGGACGACTTCTGCAAGGCGAGATAAAGGTATAACGTCAGTAGATGATCTTCATATTAACGTACAGGCAATTGAGAAGGTAATAAGCACTTACCACCCATGCGCAAATTCGAAAATACCCCAGGCCGGTTCTGTGACATCACGGACGTTTCGTGGGGTTGGTACCAGGCGGTAAGTTGGGCAGCGCTATCAAGGATATGGAGGACTGCGGTTCAACAGCGGATGGCGGTAAAGGAAGCAAAGTGAAATGTGTGATCGGTCTTGAGCAGATTGTATTCGGTGGAGCACTAGTTAGGAGGGGTGCTTTGGATGGGCGGAATATCCGAACGATGGATGTTGAGTGGAGGTGCGCGTGAGATGGAAGGTTGAGGAGCGGATGGGCGAATAGCAAGAGGGAAGGCTCAGGCCAATAGCCGGATCAAGTGCCAAGAGTGCGCACCAGAGCAGGAAAGCCCCCCAGGTGTTTGCAAAGGATCGAAAATATTAAACCTCTATTAAACCTCGTGGCAGGCACTCAAGAGAGGAAAAAAGGGGATGGGGAGAATATGAAGACAATGCAAGAGTTGTTTTTTACTTTTTTTTTTTTTTTTTAAAAAAAAGGCAAACTTGGAAAGGGAAAGAGAAATTTTGTCGAAGTGATTTACGGCTCACCACTGTGGCAGGCGGATGGTAGTCGTAGTAGTGTAGAAAAGAGGATAAGAGCAGCAGGCAGAGGGGATGGTCGGAGGAGAGGGAAGAGAGGAGGGCGAGCAGGTGACGTTGATGGAGCGACAAAGCCCGAACACGCGAGGGCTGCAGGAACGCGGGAATAAAGCACCGGAGAGGAGAGGAAGAAGGTAAGGAACTTACGAACCAACTCACGATCGATCAAATAAGAGCAACCAAATCTGGGGGAAGTTCCAAGAAGACTAAACAATTGAGACAAAAAGAGAGGGGTGGGGGAATAATAATAATAAGAATAATAACCTCCCCGATAAATACAAATTAGATAGGACTGCAAATCCAAAGAACTAAGACGAAACAATTAACTTCGAGAGGTACAGGAGGTAATGAGTGATCAAGACCACACAGTAAAGTTGAGAAAGAATCGTAAATTTAGGGTGCGTGCCTGTCTCAATATCTAGCTGTACTATTTCCGTACGTATTGTACGGGGATAGATGGTAAAAGCGCAGAACGGTTTGCTTTCCTTAGGGGTCATAGTTTAAGGGACAAGACCTAGGGCTGTGGCAGTGTGTGGAGAGGCAAGAAGGTTATGCTGGGATTATTGGTACAGTCCGTTCAAAGGATTTCTGTTTATGGCTTTCGGCATAAGAAGAACAGTTTTTTCACAGTAGTGTTGGCTCTTGGGATAATGATAAAACCTACAGATTACCTAGTGCACCAATTGCCTATCACTTGAGAGGGAAATGCCCCAGTACACCTGTAGTCCTTTTTACTGCATATTTATTGCAGAGGGGGATGACCCCAAACCAAAAATAAAGGAGGGGTCCATAAGTGTATCACTTCTGTATTATAAATTACATACAATACTTGTGTGACAGGTACATACATACATACAGAAATTGACGCCACTGGTACATACAGTACATACTACTAGTCTTGTACCTCTTCCATACTACTGTACCTACAAGAGTACTACTATACAGATAGTATTAGAGATGTATGTATGTAAGTATGTGCAATATGTACATTACATACTTGCGCCATACATCCATCGTACACACTACATTACTCCCTTACTGGAAGCAAGGTACATACGTACATTCACGGCCATTGCGGTCTGTACTGGTTCATAGGTGGTTCATATGTGCTCATGAATATATTGAGAGATGAGGCTGACGTAGTAGGAAAAGAATTTGGTTAATTTAAAACCCGCTCTTTCGTAATTGAAAGAATGTTGGGAGGTAAATTTCATTGAAGGGTTTGCACCGATGTGGAGCCATTGGAAATTGGGCGCAAGTAATGGGCTAAAAACGGGGAGAATGCTTTGGCCAGATGACCAACTGAGGTTCCGGTTGGAACTGGTCTATTACAGACAGTATGTTTTTCTTTTGGCAGTTGAGCTTTGTCCAACTAGTGTTGCTATTTCTTTTCAATCCTCATCAAAGTACTAACTTAGTGCTAATTCGGTCATAGATTGATTGAGCATTCTTTAACATACATACTCCTACATAGACTTTGATAGCTCTTTTAGCTCCTACAGCCAGTGTGAATCCTTTCTTTTTCTCTACAGGAGGAAGGAAGGTAAAAAGGCAGACACCTCTTAAATGCGTTTAAAAACATTGCAGGCTTAATGTACAGGGCTCTGGTACTTTATCCCAGACCACTAGTGTGTGTGAATTACCGATCTCCCCAATCCTAAATATATAGAATTCCAGACTGCGTTGAACAGCTTTTGGTGACAGGTAAACAGCGGTGCCATGTGTTTGGTCCGCAGCTGTCAAGTGACCAGCCGTGATTTTCACTGGAACCACTCTCATTGGCTGTCCTCAGTGCCTCCTACGTATCTATTATCTATTAGAGAGTGCCTTCAATGTATGTATGTATGTACGTACCAGTTTACCTAGGTATTAATTACAAGATCCTTATGATGCCATACCGAACCGCCGCATATCTGACCAGGGATCTAGATCTCGGAATACGGGTACCTTTAGGTGGTTACTTTCTTTTCCACCGTTTCCTTTCCCCACCCCTCTCCTCCCTTTCTATTCGTGGAGGTCATGGGAAGGGGGAAGATAGCTGTCAGAGGAGCTTGTCGAGGAATGTAATAATCCACTAAACGCAGTTGTATTACTGGGTAGCAAGCGTTGAGGAAGCTCGATGGATGGTTGCGCCACTCTGTAGTATAAGGCAGGGGAGAAAGAGAATTTATGTCAATCGGATCAGAGTTGTTCGGGAGCTTTGGCTAAGCTTGGTGTAGGACTAGGACAATATAGCCGGCCAACCGACGAGTCAATAACATCCATCGAAGCATTATGGTCGGCCGGGTGCCGGCATTTGTGGCTAAGAGGTACTAAGTAGTAGGTAGGATGTCTATTAGTCCTTCGGCTAATCAACCTTGTTGCTTTGCTTCTACCATTGTTCGCGATTATCGGAGACCTCCTTCTTGCCGCACCGAGCTTGGTTGGATGGTTGTTCGTCGTACAATGCTTGGCTTCAAGTCCCAGTATGCAACGATGGAACCGGCAGAGCACACTTGAAGTTACTAAGCACATCATTCATGGGTATTCGATCTAATACATCAATGTAGAAGCATATCTTGAGTTAGATAGAGATACTTGTTTGAAATAACGTTGTGTAATACATCTACCCTGTTGAGAGGGACGCCTCACGAGTGCTACATCAAAGGCTATGATTGACTGTATGTATGTACCCTTTACTAGGAACTGACCCCACAGAAACATGGGTGGTCTTCAAGGTTCAGGAGTCTGGACAAGATTTTCTTAAATTAGCATCCAGACTAAACCCCGGATGATCATCGAAAGCACAGGCACCTGACTTTCCTAAACGCATCATAAATCGAACTTTTATTCTTCTAATGGTAGAATCAAAGCATCGGAGCCTGAGATATAAGAGACCATGGGTCTCCTTCCCGCGCCACTAAGCCTAATGAACACTAGTTTGCTCTTTTTAACCCCTTGCCTACAGAAGAGATTACAACAGAGCAAATCTGTCTGTTTCTATCTAAGTGCAATCAACGGTTTCCTTGCAAGTTGGTTGCTTGATATTGGCCTTTCCGATGCTAAGTCGGAAAAGAACTTGCATTCGGGCGATGTTTCGGTCTCATTGCTGAACTCGGCACAGCAGGAACGGCTCCCTGGGTTTCTTGCCATTGTCATGCCTCACTCGGTTAAAAATGACAAGCGACTACTACTTGATGCTCTAATTCTGTATTTCAATGTCGTATTACATCGAAATCATGAGTTCTGCGGTCTCTCCCTACCGTTTCCGAATAAAGCGACGCGGGTTCTAGTCATATGCCATAAAGATGTACAGAGCATGTAGATATAGTGTACTTAATGGATAAACACTCCATACACTAACTAGGATATAAACATTACTTTGAAATTTCGCCGAAACCTTTACACAATGAATTGATGATGAGGACGCTGTTCCAAGCGAGGAAGCAAAATTCTAGACCCCGAGTAAGATACGGAGCGGGGTCAGAACTCTTGAGAAGGGATGCACGATTCATTCACCAAATGACGTCCATATAATTCAGGAGAGCAGTGTTGACCATCAAACAGCACCACGGTATGTATGGATATACATACGTATGTACTGGTAGTATGTATTAAAGCAGCATGAACAAGAATTACAAATACATTACCCCAATAATCTTTGTAACACGGGTTGCTTGCCATTGCCCCACTTTTGTGGCTAGGGGAAGTCTTAAATGATACTGGTCCACCTTACTCCAAAGAGATGGATTCATTCTTCTTGTGGCATGTGAGCACGGTAGACCAACTAAAGATAATAGCAATAGCAATGACGACTCCGTACATTACCTTCTTTTTCCAAGTCCTGTTATCGTAGAACCATCAAAATTTTCGAGGGTTTTGAATGGAGTGGTCGCACCCATGCTATATGTATGATCTTGCGTTTTAATGTAGATTCATTTAAATCTGACCGAACAATCGCCACCCGTTTAGGACTCATGTACTACTTACTGTGTTGGTCCTTTTTAGGATGCAACAACCAGTAAGTATTCTCAGTTTTGATCATCTGTAGTTGTCTGAGATCTGCTTTGTTAGCAATTACTCTCACACAATCAATTTACTGTTCGCCTTCAGTCCTTCAGATTTACACCTGATTGGTATGTTCATCGCTTTGGAGGTCCCACACCTACCGTATCGCTGGAGCTACTAAAAAGAGTCAGCTGGTCAGTGGACCATGGTCAGCAACCAACAACTCAGGTGACTAGTAGGTACTCATTAGTAGTAGCCTAAGAGTTGCCATCCTGTGGGAGGATACAGTGCAGTCTTCTCCTGTACAGTCTTTTCGTCGAAATTCAGAAGGAAAATTTTTTTTTCCAGTTTTGCTGCCTTCTTTTCAATCACCGCAAACCCCGGGCTTCTGGCTGGAAACTTTTTTTTCCTCTTCTTTCTTCTTTCCTTAATGTTAAGAAGAGTTTCCTTGTACTAGTCCAGACAGCTAACTTACATGTTGAGTTTATCAGTAGTTGTAATTGATGGCAGTAAGGTTAATAGAAGGGCTTAAAATTAGACGATGCAGGTCCATGTACTACTCAGTAGGTAGAATGCATAGATTCTACTATCATTCTATCTCACTGTTGATGGTGACAAAGGGTTGACTTAGAACTAAGAGGTTGTTGCTCATAGATTATTGACTGTAAGTCATGGGAAAATCCCCTATCTTCGCACTGAGGAGGGCATTGGTGGAATAATTCAAAAGAACGCAGGAAGAAAGGTACATGGTTGGTACTAGGTGTAGTAGGAGTCCATACTACACATGCAATCTTCATTTGAAAAGATACTACTGTACCTTTCTAGAGAATAAACATCGCATAAACTGGAACCAGTAGGTGCATAGGTACACTAGTACCTTCAGGCTATAGCTATATACTCCCATGCATCCATTAGCCTCAATTAGTAATCGGCTAAAGGTTCTCATTGAACAGAAAGATCTGTTTAAAAAAGGACTTACACACACACGGCTTGTCATCTCGCAGCGATAACTATTCTTTTGAATGGTCCGTTGGTTTCGCCAAGCAAAAACTCTAGTTTAAGAAAAAGGAGAGGAAAGAAAGAACCAAAAGAAAAAGGGTGGAGTGGACAGTGGATACGATACACACACGCCCTCCCATCCATATCTAGGTTCAACAGCATATGATGTCATAGTGGACTACATACTCCCGCCCCGAAGGTTGCCACTAACTGAAGTTTCTAACAGAAGTCCAGCAATGAACCCACGAATGATGGAATGACTTTGAATTGAAACGGAAAAGTGAGTCACAGGCAACTGATCTTACGAAAATCGCTGGCAAAATTATATCTACTGTTTTTATGCAATATTTACCTATGTAATTTACCCTTGACAGAGAATACATAGTACTAGTACTAACTAGCTCCAATGGCCACTGTTGGGTTAAGTAAGCAATATCAGCCATTCGTACAAATGGTTAGTGGGCCGAAAGCACAAACATAATGGTTCTTCAATAGAAGTTAGTAGGTATCCATTAGGTTATGGGGCTATAGTATCTACGGAGTATCTCATTTTGGAGCTAAGTGTAAGCGACTTATTCGAAGTAGAGTATTAGCCCTGCGGGATACGAACCCGCACCTAGTACCACTGTACCCATGGACTACATACAGTATGGGGTACATTCAATACACACCAAGAACATATATAATTATACGTACATATAGCCTATGGGAGAAGCCTGGGTCCAGGATCGCTTTACTCTGCACTGCCTGTATATTAAACCCATGAGACACCAGACACCCGAAGGCAAAATTAGTATCAGGATGCGCTGTCAACTCAGGTATAACATACGATGCTGTGCTTACGGACTGTGCTGTTGAACCCTACAAGGTCTCTGGATAGTGAAAGCACGCGAAGCTGGGGAGTAGGTAGTAGTAGTGGTCATCATCTATACTTCTTTAGACGTTAACTGGTTTCTTCCTGAAAACCGCGGGCTTCTGAAAGAATAGCCCAGAATATACCAGATGGCTTGTCCTGATCACTTAATGAAAGAACACATCATCATTGCACTAGTTTTTCTGAGCCAAAACCTGTTTTACATTGCCCATCTATTATGTATAAATAAACAACAACATCCCACAAGTGCTTTCATGCATGCTTCGCAGTCCCAGTGATCAGTCAGAGAAAAAGATGGGTTGACAGTCATAGATGGATCCATAAGTGAAACGTACAATAAAAGTGAGACAAAAAAGGGGGGCTGTCGGATAAATCAAAGGTGATTCTATACAAAATGTGGTTCCTTGGCGCCAAACGACTGCCTCCCGGAATAACCAACCGTATCCGAGGGATAAACTCCTTATGGGGTGACATACCATCCTCCGAACAATACACAGGGGGAGTGAAGAGCTACTAAAACAAATGAAGAAAAAGGTTATCAGCTGGAAGGCGGACACGGAGCGATAGCTCAAGGTCCCCACTGTCAGTGAGCCGTATTAGTCCCAGCTTCGCGTCGAAGGCACCTAGAAAGGTGGAGGAACCATGCCCTGGGCCTCAATCTTCTCTTGTTGTTCCATCAACTCCTCGCCAGCGATCTCAAGGGACACAGCAAGACCGAGCTTAGCCGATTGCTAAGAATACAAAATGTTAGTCATTCAACTCAACAGGCAGCAAAACAGTAAGAATGCAACTCACCTTGGCCTGATCAATCTCGCCAGCGAATGTAAGAGAGATGGGCATCGCTATCCGCTTCTCGAGAAGACAGCTTACCTTTCCGGCGCTGTCGACCTGAGCCCGGAAGGTGGATGCCCGGAAGTCGTATTTGGCACCGATAGCAGTAGTGCCATCTCTGCTAGGACCACCCATAAGAGCTGCAGCCGCATTGGGTGCAAACTGGAGGTTCATATCAACACCCGCCTCAACGCGCTCGGAGAGTTTCTTCCAGTAAGATGCTGTGAAAACACCCTGAGCCTGGAGCTGAGCACTGGCGATCCAGTCACTGGTCTTGTACCGGGCGCTGTAGGAAATCGCAGTTTCTGGGCGAGTGTTCATGCCCTGGCGCTGCCAGATAGCCTCGAATCCAAGAGCTAGACTGGGGGTAACGGATTGGAGGTAGCTCCCGACGAAGATGCCAGTAAGACCCCCATCCAGGAAGGATGGATTGAAGGCTTTGATGGAGGCCGAAAAGTCATCGCCGGTGTAGTCGTTATCGATCTGCATAAGACCCTGGCTAGCGCCGGCCATGATCTGAGTGTTGGTCTTGGTGACAAGTTTCGGGCTCCAACGATAGTTGCTGACGGCGGCGAGTGCGCCATCGCTTCCAAAGTTGCCTTGCATGAATACCTTTCCCCCAAATCATACACTTAGCATCTGGTGTGAAGAATAGAGCCACAGCCAAGGGGTATGCAGAATGAAAGTATTGCCTACCTTTGGACTTCCATACATGGCCGAGAAGGCATAGGGAGGCAGGTTCCCTGACGAGCCCATGGAGAATGCATGCGACACACGGAACAGAGGAGACATGCCAAAGACCTTCGTTAGGTCCGCCCGAAGACCAGAGAACATGAAATTGGACAGCAGGACCTCCTTCTGCACCTCTCTGGCGATGTTATCCACGGTTCCGGGATTGGGCAGGCCAAGGGCCGCCCTTCGCTCTGAGAAAGAGATGTATGCATCCTTGATGACTGCAGCGACGGAATTGTCCGTGAGGAATGAGGGAGGGGTTAGGTATTCGGCCATTGTGACTATTTGGAGATGATTAAAGGCCGTTAAGGGAGGGAAAGGATGAAGGACACGAATGGTCGTGACGCGGGTTTAAGAGGAAGACGGTCTTCGATGAAAAACAAGAAAGAATTTGTGACCAGCCCTGGAGTTGAACTTCAGAGATACAAGAGCAACCGTAAGAGTTGCAAAGTGACCTCTATAAGGCGGGCTGTGTTCGGCCTGCTCTGGTCGAATAAAAGTGTCGAGGGAAAGAGACGCAGGGTAGATTGATTAGGTATTGAGTATTCCTTTGCTCTGGAATTGAAAAATGTCACTTTTGGTTTTCCGCCTGGTTGCATCTTTGGCCTCTCTAGACAGCTGAAGCACACTAGCCGCTTTGGGCCTTCTCGGGATTGGATGGAACGGGCGGAGCAGCAGTTTATCTCCAAGCAGAGCTCTAGATCTGGAAATATTCTAGGGTCGATAATAACGTGTATAATGTGAAGAGATCAAGAAACATATGGAGAAGCTCTGACCACATCTGGAGTGGTGTTTTATCACTCAGTCGTGGACTTATGATTTCGGGTACTGTTGCTGTACACCTCCGCCGTCGCCGAATCACCAGGTTACTTTGTCGCCTACTTGGACCAAGGTCCTCTTATTCTCTCGCTCACAGCACCATAGGTTTAGCTGCCTAGATATATATCTTTGATTTTATCTCCTCTTTTTCCTATACTCCCGACCATCTATTCTGAACCAACGCTTCCTGTTACTATCGTCTATCACACTACCTTACGTGGGGCAACCACCACCTTTTTGACACTTTGCTACTATGGATACCCTATTGTAAGCTGCCCTCAAAGCCCCTCCAACTACTGACCCCTTCTATGCCCCCGTTAGAAACATTAGTGAAGTGTCAAGAGACGGCGAAACGAGGACTTATTTTAAACACCATCAAATAATGTATTGTATTCATTCAGCACTGACATTAGGCTAGAACGGCAGACATTGTCGCCAACTCCCCGCGGTTCCGGCGAAAGTCATCAACATTCGTCGATGCAATCCATGACTTACCTGAAAAGGCTGACTTAGCACCGGCGCAGCTGTATAGTACAGAGTCCGGCCGACTTTTCCACTCGGGCCGGATTGTCATTATCACTGTAGGCTTACCAGCGAGAGGCAAGACGTTCGTTTACCAAATCGACTGTGCTTCAATCAGGACTATCACTGACGTATCTCTTTATTCTAGGCATATATCCGTTGCCCTAGCGCGCTATCTTCGGTGGTGCGTTGAGACATCCTCTCCGACTTCAGATCTCTTTGGGTCGTCTGGACTGATTCCTTCGCAGGTTGGGTGTCAAGACTAGGATCTTCCATCTTGGGGATTACAGACGTGCTACCATCCCAGTTGGTCAGGACATCCCTGATGATTACTTCTTTGTTAATGGTTAGTAAACTACCCTCCGAGGCGTTTCTACTCCTCGCTAGCCGGATTACTCGCGTTGATTTATGTCATTGCTCATTTCGCTGAATGAGCGTAGCATCTGCTTCCTCGGTGCTTCTGAGACAGAAGATTGTAAAACGGTGCCGGGAAGACATTTATCAATTTCTGAATGATGAAAATGGACAGATAGCAATATACGACGCTGTCAATCCTTTGGCTTCAGGACGACGATCGCTTGCAAAGGAGTTCGCTAAACATGACATTGAGGTATGCCAAAGCCCATCACATGTCACCGTGGATGAACTGTGCGTACACTAATTCTCGGACAAGACTCTTTTTATCGAGTCGTGGTGCGATGATGAGCGTATTATCGAGGAGAATGTCCGCCGAGTAAAAATATCTTCACCTGATGTGAGTGCATTCCCGTGAGATTCCAGTAGCCATTGTCTTAGAATCGACGACTAATAGTCATTAGTATGTAGCCTGGACATCAGAGGATGCAGTGAGACATTACTTGACCCGTATAAACGCTCGAATCCCTCAATTTCAGACGATGGAGGAGAAAGACCTGAACTATATCAAAGTGATAACACCTCATCTTGAACCCTAGGAATTACACTGATCTGAAGTAGATGATAAACGCTGGAGAAAGACTAATCGTTAACAACCGAAGCTTTGGGTATCTTTCCCATCGGATCGTTTTCTATCTTCTCAACCTCCACATCAAATCTAGGCACACATATTTTGCTCGGGTGGGTGGACAGCTGCGGACTCACGCATTAATGTCTTGTTCTATGTCTGACAAATTAACTTTCAGGCTGGCGTTTCCCTGGAAGCGGACTCTTACAAAGCAGATGCTTCTTTGTCAGAACAGGGGGAGGATTACGCCAAGAAAATGACAGAGTGTCTCTTAAGACACAGAGAGTCCGAGAAACAAGCGACGATCGACCAAGGGGAGACAAACTACGAGTTGAAACCATTGACGGTTTGGACTTCCACAAGACGCAGGACAATCGAGACTGCCAAGTATCTGCATGAGACTGGGTACAAGGTCCGACAAAGATCACAACTAAGCCAGTTGAACCCTGGTGTTTGCGAGAAGATGTCAGAGAAAAAGATCCGCGAGGAGTATCCAGACGAGGTAGCGAAGCATGAATTGGATCCTTACCATCATAGGTACCCTCGGGCAGAGGTAAGTTCTCTTGTCCTTGCAAATACGATATTTATTGATAGAGTTACGTTATGATAGTCATACCATGACTTAGCTGTGCGCCTCGAACCCATTATCTTGGAACTTGAGCGTGAGCAGAACGATCTTCTCATTATCGCGCACGAAAGCGTACTGCGGGTTCTATATGGCTATCTTATGGCATGTAATGCGGCAGATATTCCATTCCTAGAATTCCCTCGAGACGAGATAATTGAGGTACGATAGTGGTGAACCAAACAAACAAACACATTAATAACTGCTTTCTCCAGATAATTCCCGAGAGTTACCAAAACGAGGCTCGCAGGGTCCATATTCCTGGCCTGCCCAAGGAGATCATTCCTGGCTCACCTCAAGACATCAAAATACCCGTACCCCCTAGTGGAGTAACCACTCCTTTAGTTGGAGGGTTGAGTAGTCCGCAGGAGGGGTTTTCAACTCCACAAAGTGGACTCCGAACCCCTCGTGAACCCGAAAGAATTTCGCAACAGCATGTGGAAGATGTCGTTTAGCTTCGTGCTCTATTGGATCGTGTTGTGTTTGAAGAGTATAGAATTTAGCCACCGTCCTGATCCTGCCACAATCATGAAATTAATGGCGGGATCGTGAACATAAAGTTAAAGTAACCCTATCCTCCATGCAGTGTAGAAACGAACACAATATTATCGTTAGGTTGGAGCTCATAGTTTTCTTCACCCTCAAGTTCCCAGTCGGCATCGTTGATGAGGACAAGAATACCAGGCCGCCTATCATATATACCATCAGTCACGCTGCCTATCGTTGCCCTAGAGGAACATACACATTATCCTCTAAGATGAAAAGTTCCTTTCTCTCATCCTTCATCACATTGTCAGCCAGGTGCTTGAGGAGGAAACTGATATTCGGCCGGCCTCCGTCACTCAATTTAGCAGGTATTATGAAATTATGTTTGCGCTCGTTGGAAAATAACATCTCAAGACCACCACTGTAATCTCATTAACAAACCAAGGCTATGGTAGGTACTGGAGGGGGGAGCGAACGTGAATTCAACGGTGATAGAGAAGGGGCAAGGTGGCTCCGTCCTCTCAGCGTGGGGACTAGCCTCTGTGCCGGTGGTCATATTTAACTTATACACTGGTAGGATTTGAATCGAGGCCTTCTGTGAGTATTGTACTGTTTATGAAGGCTGTGGTGAAAGAGCGGGAAGAGGGGTTTTTCCAGCACCTTTATCGATAAGAGTCTGGAGCTCGCGGCACAAAAAAGTCATTTGTTCTTGCCTTTGCGATTCTTAATCCCCCTACTTCTTCACACGACGAAAGACTTTCGCAGAAAAGTCCAAAATAAAATTAAGGACCAACAAACCCCACATTTTTGTCCCCGAAGGTAGTACCTCGAAAATTCAAGCTCATGGTATCCGTCGCAAGCGATTATATCTGTGTGGGCGGAAATAGGCATCCCGCCGCCGCTGACTGGGACGTCCAGTCCGGGGTGCTTGCCTTTGGTGCTGACAATAATGTGGCTTTGTGGGACCCTAAGGTATGGTTTCTCCTGTTCACATATTTGGTTTCCGCCACCTTTTGTGCCAGTGGCTGATTTTGCGCGCAGGACACGTTTCAGCGTGGAGTCTACTCTCTTCTCGTCGGCCATACCGATAAAGTTAATGCCGTCAGGTTCTACACATGTCCCATTACGGACACAAAATTCCTTGTTACTGCTTCCGCCGATCGTACGGTCCGGATATGGAGAGCTGTCACAGGCAATAATAGCCACTTCACACTCGCGCAGACTCTAGAAGGCCATACAGGCTCGGTTAATATACTTGCGGTTAGTGATGGTGCGGATATCATTGTATCTGGAGCAGCGGATGGAAGTGTCAAAGTCTGGAGGATAAGGGCTCAAGGGGAAGTAGCTAAGGGCGAGCTACTAAAAACCATAACTATGACACCGCGACTTTTCCCATTGGCATTAGCACTGAAGCCGCTTCAGACAGACGGGCCCATGGTATTGGCGGTTGCAGGCACTGCCAACATCGTACAAATCTATGTTACCGAAAACGCACGCGGGAATCTTGATTTCAAGATCGCTGCTGTGCTATCTGGTCATGAGGCTTGGGTGCGCTCTCTGTCCTTTACATGGGATAAACAAAGTCAAACGGGGGATCTTTTACTTGCGTCTGCGAGTCAGGATAAATACATCCGTCTCTGGCGACTCCAGCGGGGCGAGGTTACTCTTGCACCACCGGAAGGGGATAAGGATCCTGTGCTAGGTGGACTCGAACCGACGTTATCAAATAAAGCCCATCAGTTCCATGCGGCGGGATTGAAGTATTCTGTCACGTTTGAAGCCCTTCTGTTCGGAAACGAAGATTGGATATACACTGCTGCATGGAACCCCAGCCCTGAGCGCCAACAACTTCTCTCGGCTTCTGCAGATAATACGTTGACTATCTGGGAACAGGATGCCGTGTCTGGAGTTTGGGTTTCAGCTGAAAGGATGGGGGAAATCAGTGTCCAAAAGGGTTCTACTACAGCTACTGGCAGCACTGGTGGCTTCTGGATTGGTCTCTGGTCACCTGACGGCAAACAAGTAGTAAGTCTAGGGCGTACAGGTAGTTGGAGGGCATGGTCCTACGATGCAAATGTGGATGTCTGGGTACAGACCCTGGGCATATCGGGTCATGTCCGATCGGTTAACGGTGTGCGATGGGAACCTACCGGGGGCTATCTTCTATCTACCAGCGCTGACCAGACAACTCGACTTCATGCACAGTGGCTACGAGGTGAAAAACAGTCGTGGCATGAATTCTCAAGGCCGCAAATCCACGGATATGATCTAAACTGTGTCGATACATTGGGGCCTGCGCGTTTCGTTTCTGGTGCAGACGAGAAACTTTTGCGAGTGTTCAGCGAGCCCAAGCCAATTGCTAAGTTACTAGAGAATCTTTCTGCCTTCAAGCAGTCTACAGAGACAGAACTGCCGGATACTGCTCAGATCCCCGTTTTGGGTCTATCAAACCAGTCAATGGGGGAAGAAGCTCCACTAGGTGAGGAGGCGAAGGCGGCTGATGTTAGACAATCCCAGGCGAATCAAGCAATACTGTCAGGTTCGGAACGGCCGCCATTAGAAGACCAGCTAGCGCGATACACATTATGGCCCGAGCACGAAAAACTCTATGGCCACGGTTATGAAATATCGGCTGTGGCTGTTAGTCATGACCGCACAGTCATAGCTACCGCCTGTAAGGCGAGCTCAATAGACCATGCAGTAGTCCGTCTCTATGACACGTCGGATTGGCATGAAATCCGACCTTCCCTTGCAGCACATTCTTTGACTATCACAAGCCTCTCGTTTTCTAGAGATGACCTTTACCTCCTGAGTGTTGGCCGAGATCGGCAATGGGCAGTTTTCCGCCGCAGCGAACAAAACACTTCTACGTTCTCGCTTATGGCATCTCATCCGAAGGGTCATTCAAGGATGATATTGGATGCAGCTTGGGCCCCTGTGCAGGAGACTCACACTTTCGCCACAGCTGGTCGGGATAAGTTAGTAAAATTATGGCAAATGGCTGAAGGATCGTTTGTATGCAAGGCGACAATTAATCTGAAGAGCTCTGTCACCGCAATATCATTCCTCCCACAAGTGCGGATGGGTTCACTCTTCCTCGCGACGGGGGAGGATAGCGGCGAAATTTCACTCTATAAACTTGCGGCTGACAGTCTAGAGGCCACTCATCTGGGCAATATTGATAAGCTCTCATCACCCTCTAAGTCGATTACACAGCTCGCATGGCGACCTACTGAGAAAGACGAAATAAACCAAGACGAATATAGTCTTAAGCTTGCTGTCGCTAGTGAAGATACCTCGACGCGTATATATGCTGTTTCTAATATGGTCTCGTGAGATGAAGCATGACTTGAATATGCAAATTAAAAGCAAAGATCATTGGTCAGGTCTATGAATATCGAACTCCTGGAATGTTGAATATATCCGCCGCGTTTGGCTTCACGTTCCTCCTTACATGCATCCCATGGCATCGTCTAAGTTTTGTTGAATAAGCTGCAAAGAAAGAAAGATGAAAAGACAAGATTGAAACGAGGAAGAGTCCGATAAAGACAAAGGAACGGATTAATCACGTTTTTCGAGCCCATATCCTCCCATTCCATCAAACGACTCGTAGGTCTTAGCTTGGCCGTGTCGTCCGTTTCTAGGACCTCTAGCTTTTAGATCTTCCTTGAGCCATTTTAGAACGAGTTCTCCAAGTTGACTATTCTCGGACGTTGCGGGTACTTCTTCCTGGAATTTTTCAATTGGACCCCATTGCTTGACATTTCCAAGGTTCATGTGTACCAAATTTGTCGGCCATTGCGATAAATTGTCCAAAATATGCGTAGCGTACACTATGGTACAGGGTCTAGTTTCGGTTTCGCGCTTGAGGAAAGAGAGGAAATTATGCCGGGATAGCAGATCCAGGTCAACGGTGATTTCATCGAGAAGTAGGACTTGCCAGGGTCGGAGCAAACCCATGGCCAACTGGACACGGCGGCGCTCTCCATCGGAGACAGCATGCATGCGCCAACGCAAGTCAATATCGAGAATATCCACAAGCTCGTCACGTCGCTCAGGGTAGGCGTCCCCGCCCACGGAAGCCAGCAATGTAGGGACATCCATGTCCGTCCGAACAATGTTGTTAAGAACCCACTCCACGCCTAGATACGTTACCCCTTCCAGGCCCTCTTTGAAGGGATCCTTGCCCCCCACGGTGATCGTGCCATCCGGCGCGAGGCGTTTACCCGCTAGCAAGCGTAGAAGGGTGGTTTTGCCTGCTCCATTGGCTACCATTGGAGTCAGATATCCAAAACCATAGGATGGCTAGGGTAATCAAAGGTACTTACCCCCGATGAGTAACGTTCGACTCCCGGCAGGTAAATCGAGGTTTACATCTTCCAGGCCGGACGAACCATCCTGGAATCGATAAGACAAATTCTTTACCTGGATTGACGGTGCATTGGCCATGATAAAGGGAGGGGTAGGGGGGGAGAAAGGATGCCAAGTAGAGGGCATTCATACATGGATGGGGATGATGAGATCAGATAAGCTGCTCCGCTTTGCCCGATAAGGTTAATGCCCCTTCAATCCTTTTTCTGTTTCACCTCCACCACCCCTCTTTCGGTCCTTAGTTAGCGTCGTCGCGATTCTCTCGGGCAAAGGGATTGCCGGAGACGGAAAATGCTAAGTGCTGCTTCTCATATTCTCTCATGCGCATTTTTCTTCGGTATCCTTTCTTTTCCAGACGCCCGTTCAGCATGCAGCCCCTCATAGCCATCGTCGGTGCCACGGGCACTGGCAAGTCAAAGGTGGGTTATCGCATGAAACAGACCTACTCTGATAATTACATTGGGATATAATCGCTGATGGCTGCAGATAGCTTGCAGTGGACCTGGCCTCTCGTTTCAACGGTGAAATCATCAATGGAGATGCGATGCAAATGTACCGCGGTCTCCCCATCATCACGAATCAAATTCCAATGGACGAACGGAACGGTATACGGCACCACCTAATCAGCTGTATTGAGCTGGGGGAGGAACCATGGCGTGTGGGGTTGTTCAAAAGCGAATGTCTTCGAATTATCAAGGGGATTCATTCCAGACGAAGGCTCCCGATTCTTGTGGGTGGCACACATTACTACACGCAAGCCGTATTGTTTAAAGACCAGTTAGTGGGAGAGGGGTCGGACGAATTCCAGGGCGCAGGTGCACGTTCCGATGGAGAATCAGAGGACTCGTCTACGAAGTGGCCCATCCTCGATGCGCCGACAGATGTGGTGTTGCAGAAATTGAGAGAGGTCGATCCAGCCATGGCTGATCGATGGCATCCAAACGAAACGCGCAAAATTCGTCGCTCCTTAGAAATCTACTTTCAAACGGGGCGTCCTGCATCGGAAGTGTACGCTGAACAAAAACGCTCGAAGCAGGCAGCCATGACCAATGGTGACCCTACCGCAAACGAGGGACAGCTACGGTTCCCAACCATGGTTTTTTGGGTTCATTCGGAGAAGGAAACTCTGATCTCCAGACTTGAAAAACGAGTGGATGTGATGATTGAACAAGGCCTGATGGCTGAAGCACAGATAATGTCAGATTATATCCGAGGACAAAAGACTCAGGGCGCTAGCATCGATCTGACACGGGGTGTTTGGGTTGCCATTGGATTTAAAGAACTAGCGCCCTATTTTGAAGCGCTACATAATAGTTCTTTAAGCGTTCAAGAACTAGAGGCCCTCAAGAAATCATGTATTGAGTCTATCAAGATTGCTACCCGTCAGTACTCGGTCTCGCAGGTCAAATGGATTCGAAACAAGTTATGGAGAACCCTTGCAGAGGCCGGTATGACACATATCCTTTACCTTCTAGATAGCACGAACGTTGAAGAGTGGAGGGAATGCATCACTGAGCCGTCAGAGCTCCTTACTCAGGCCTTACTTAAAGGCGAATCTGCTCCGGACCCGAAGTCCCTCTCAAAGCTCGCAAGTACTATTCTGGGTGCGAAAGAAGCCCAGTCGCAAAAGGATGCAGGCTCCTCGGCGAAATGTTTCACTTGCGGAATTTGCCGCAAAACGATGGTAAACGAAGAGCAGTGGCACATTCATCTCAACGGCCATAGTCATAAAAGGGTCCTCAAAGCCATAGCTAAGAGAGCGGAGCGTGAAGAATTTCTACAAGAACGAAGAGAGAGTACACGAAGCATTTCTCGTGACAAAGGTAGTGAATCATCAGACGAACAAAACTCCCTCTCAGACCTATTTCAATAAATACCACCCATGGTGTATAACATTTACCCAAGCGAAATCATCGAGGTTTTAGCTCGGTTGATTGTCGGCAATGATAACGTCTTATATTCCTTGAACAAAATATAAATAGTAGGAGCGACAGAATATATAGGTCACCCAAGGCTCCTCTGGACCCGAGCGTAGCTTGAGCTCATATCTATTAGACTACCGCACTATCTGCTTTTTTTAATGTCAAAGTGCTTCCTTGGCTAGCTCTCTAACCATAGCAACCGAAGGATGGAGTCATACCTTGCGAAAAGAATATATCTATGATTGTGTGTTTGTCCGGCATCATGAAGTGTGTGCACAGTTCTCAGAGCTAGGCGGTCGGTTGTGGCATCCCAGCTTCACAATTAGGTTCTATTTAGAACTGGTTGATACTCTGGTGTATCGGGAAAATGTGCATGTGATCGACCAGGTTCCTGGAATACAAAGGAGCCAAAAATCATAACATAATGCTAGCGAACCTCATGTTGCTGATCGCCAGGCTGAGAATGACGGTGAAATTATATCGCCTGTCCCACTCTCTTCAATCCTGAAAACTTCGATGACGGATGATTTCTCAAGTTTTCGGATTCTCCACGTCCCTTCTCCGTTGATAGTAGATTTTAACCCTAAAGCTGATCAGCCTGAGTTCAAGGATACCAAAAGCTCGGGGAACTTATACACTCGAGGAATGCGCCGGTGAAATTGATGCAGATGTTTCCGTCCCAGGTGCCCCTACCAGTTCTTTTGACTTTGTTTGGTATGCTGGCAGTTTCAAGTTCCTCTAAACGACGGACGATACCATACTGATCGCGGAAACCTACAATGATCTTAGGAACACCAAGCAAAAATGATTGCGCCCAGAATTTCAGCAGTTTCCGCTCATATTTCACCATGTCCCGGTCATTTTGAATTTCGGCAGATGTTTTGAGTTCCACCCAGTGAATAGGGTCTTCTTTTCGGTCAGGTTTGCAGTCCCAGACTGTCGAGTAATTAGCATGCGCGTTTAGACAACTTCCGGTCTTTCTCATACTAGCGTCAACCTCCCCAGCAATTAATAGTCGCGTCTGACCTATTCCAGTGCGTACAATAGAGCAGTATTGGGTATTGTTGTTTACAACCAGCTCATCCCGGGATTCGATCTCTTCACGTGTTGCTGGGTCCCATGGCTTGTCAAGAAGAGATAATGTTTCGAACTTGTATCCTGATTCGGTCAACTATCAGCTTCATAGTGACGGAAATACTTATATCGTACCCCAATATGCCATTAGGGCCTGAGAAGGCCGCCCTGGGGGCATTATTTGATTCTTCTGTAGCTGCTTTTGCTGGTTCTTGTAGAGGTTGTTTTCCTCAATAAAGCTAGGTACCGTTTAGAAGATGCGCAGCTGGCTTAGCTATACAAACAACAATAAAATAGAAAAAAAACACTTACATTGTGCCCTGCAGAACGGTTAGCTTTGAATTCCTAAAGAAGGAGTAGATACGCCCTAGACAGGGGAAAGAAAAATTGACTCACCTGAAATCTTGTTGCGTTCATCTCGAATCTAGACATGATTGAGTGGGGAGCAATATCGCGGCAGTCAGTACCTATACATACCCGTTCAAATTATCAAATGGAGCAGTCAGGATCTGGATAGATGTCAGCGTTAGTTAGCTTCGGGGGCCTAAAAGTGGAACTTTAACGCCGGATAAGTAGCGAAGCATACATACTTTGGTCATCATTCCTCTCCAGGTGACGATGTCGGCCTCGCATTTCTTCCCCGTATCCTTTTCTAGAGCCAACATGGATTCTAGCAGAGCATCTAGATGCTCATCTGCTGAATCGTCCAGCTTCTGAAAGGTATCGAAACCATGGTTCAAGTCTGCAGGAAGACTTGGTGGATAGTAGTATCGTAGGGATGAGTCTCCCAGATGAAAAGTGTGCTGGTCATCATATGAAAAACAAGTAATCTCCTGCACAATGTTTATACAACCGAATGGGAAAACCATGCAGAAAGGTTCATCAGACCTACCCTTGGACGTCGGATAGCGGTGTTGGAGCCATAGAAGCGACCAATAGGCTGTATATCAAACATGCTCCGATACATAACTCCTTATGATATTTTCTAAATATCTTAATCTGACGTGATTGAATTGGCAAGGAACAATAAATCGCACAAGAATGAGGAAGTAGAGGAAAGGACATAGGCGGCGCAAACAATTGGCAATGCTTGCAATCAAGGTTGAAAGTTTCAGAGGTAGTATATGCCAAGAGGAGCAGCTGTGTTTTCTTTGTACAGTTGAGGCGGAGTGTGATGATAATATACGGTAGCAGTTAGAATAACAGTATCCACGGAGTGCTAACCTCAGGCATTGAGGGCCGCCCCAAAACGGGATTAGCGCCCTATAAATTGTCAATTTAATGTGAAGCAACTTTTGCCTCGGAATTTCGTTCTTTCTAAGGGCTCAAATATGACATCGTGATATTTTACTAGACAGCAGACCTGCTTATATGAAAATGTACGGTGTACTGGTATTTGTTCTCTAGGCGTACCGGTACATACTTAGTCACTACCTAGCAATCGATTTGAATACTTATCACGAGCTTTTAAACTGGATATATGATACCTACCACTGCTTCATGACACAAAAGACCATAGCACCATAGGTATCTAAATTTCTTTTAAGGCATTGTATTCAACAGCTAATTATAATGGTTATTATGGAGAGCAGTAAGTTGTCGTAGTACCCGAAAAGACGTGTTTAGTCCCTAAGCCGTAATAATACATCCAATGTGTCCCACCAAATGTCTCCAAACTCTCAGTAGTGGTATCATTTCATCAATACCAAAACCCCTCGTTTCTTTTCTTCCTCTCCCACTCGCCGAGTACTCTTCCGACCATCTTCTTATATTAAGTCCGACTCGTCTTTTCGCCCCCACCCCCTTATTTCCTGTTCTTATCACCTAACTTTGAAGGGTTTCCTGCATTGAACACGAAGCAGGATGACCTCACGTATCGACAAGACCATTGCCCGACAACAAGAAAAGTAGGAACATCATGAAGCCCGCGCGTTTGCTTTTTATGCCAATCCCTTGTCGGCGTTAAAGTCTTACATAGAAAAGAGCTAATTATTTTGGCGGCTACAGGATAGCCTCTGGTGCTTATTACGAAGCTCATCAGCAATTGAGGGTCATCGCTGCGCGGTATATCAAGCAAGCAAATTACGATGCTGCGGCGGAGCTGTTGGCCGGGGGTGCGACTGCGCTTTTAAGAGCTGGATCCCAGCAAGGTGCTTCTGCCAGCGGAGGGGATTTGGCCATTATGCTCGTCGTTGAGGTGTACACGAAGGCGGGGTGGGTGATTACTGGAGGTGACGATGATACTGAAGGCCGCGCTCGAAAGAGTAAGTCTCGAAAAGCAGCCCTCTTCGTACAAGATTTATGGTAAGATTTGGTTGAGGATTGGCTAAGTTGATAACCTTGCCTAAATGCAGAGCGTCTTATCGAGCTACTACATGAATTCCCAACCGATGAGCCAACGCGCAAAAGGTTCATACAGGAGATGATTGGCTGGAGTGGACGGTTTGGACCTCTGGAGAGAGGCGATCCTGAGTTGCATCACGCAGCGGGATCGGTGTATGCTGAAGGTTTGTTCCTTAATACGGATGAGATAGACAGCATTGCTTTTCTTAACCAATCACTCTAGACCATGAACCCTATGACGCCGAAAAGCATTTAGTTGTCGGAACGTCAGAATCAGCCGAGACTTTGGCAAAGCTCGAGTACGAGTGGTATGAAAATGATGAACCACACACGGCAGCGATCTATGCATCACGCGCAGTCTTTCCATACCTCCTGACCGGAAATTTACGCAGTGCTAATAAGGCGTTCCTTATCTTCACATCGAAGCTTTCGTCATCCAATCCTTCGCTCCCGTCCCAGGATGTCAGCAGCGCTAGCACCGACGTGCGAGTCTTTCCCGCACTGCCTTTATTGAATTTTATCAGCATGCTTCTCCTTACGATCCAACGTGGCAGTGCGGACCTTTTTAAGGAGCTGACCTCGCACTATGCATCGCAAATTCAAGAGGTCGGTATCTGGGATGATTTCTTGGCTCAGATTGGTGAGCAGTACTTTAGTATTAAGATCCCAAGGCAGGGCAACCCTTTGCTGGATATGATGGGAAGTATGTTGTTCGGAGGTGGCCAGAGTGCAGGTGAGAGGATGCCGCATGGCAGAGGACAGTCCAGGGAAGTCGAAGCGCCACCAGCGAATCCCGACCTCGACTAGTTAAACTGAAGGCAGGATCCATGATATAGACGGGCCAGAAACAGTATGCACAACTTGACATGAAGATACAAATGCAGCGAAGTGGATGGGGGCATTAACTAGAACCGCGAATCAGGTTCTGACTCGTATATCCAATTGTCTTCATCTAAAGAGGCCACTTTGTGGCGAAGGCTTTGATGGATAAGATTTAGGATTTCTAACGAAACCAACCAACAATGGTCATTTAGAATTTGATCAAATATGCCACATGGAGAGTAAGAGTAAGACTCACCAGCTGGTTCGCTGCTCATTTGTCTGTTTCGGTTCCGGTACATCAACTCTACCAGACTTGCCTCAATCTCTAGACTCATTGCGATCAGTATGTAATCAGCCGCAAATAGTCGGATTGACACGTAAACATACTCTCCTTTTCACGTCCGCTGATTTCCGTCTGCGCTGTGGTATCTGCGCCTGTAGCCCCGGATCCTCTAGCAGCTCCGTCTTCTTTTATGCCCTCCATCTCATCCTCGTCCTCCCCAACGACGGGCGGAAGGATGGGAATGTCGAGTTTATAAGTACCATTGTTGTCCTTCACCACGATCTCCCCAGCATCAACCATGCCGGAACTCGACGACTGGCTCGGTTCAGACGGCGCAGATGACATATTATGAGAGGAGAGGCCGGGCAATCCGCCGTTTGTACCACCTTGCGCAGAGGCATTGGAGGGAGCGACTGACACGGAGCGTTTGCTGAGGTGGTGGTGGTGGAAGAGATTGCGGCGGACAGTCGTTCCCATTGTAGCACCAATGTTCAGCGCTGTATACCGGGGAAGTATGAGAAATGCAGTGAGCCCAGTATCCTCTGTTGGAAAAAGAAACGGAGCTCGGGTGTAGCTTATTGTCAAGAAGTTCAGGCAGGCTCTGCTAGGGGTGTTGTGGGTAGATAATAATGGACTCTTTCTGAGGATGGACAAAAGCTATCGGAATAATTTTTTGGAATGGGTGTAAGAATAGAATATATATATATAAAGAAGGGTGTCATGAGTTGAGCCCGAAGTAGCAATGAACAGTGGAAACAAGAATGTCGAAGCGGAGTTGTTACATATATACCTAGATAGGCTAAATGCGCACTTGGCAACTGGCCAGATTTGTTGCGCGATCCAAGCCCCACGGCCATTCGCTGTCCTTCGAGTCTTTTTTTTGCTTTTTCTACCTTACCAATAGTTTGTGTCTAGAAATTATATTGGTCACGCTAGAGCCGTAAGTAAACTGTAACTAGAACTACTTGGTGAGACAGAGAGAGCACGGGATTTGATTAATCCCAAATCGGTCAAATTTCCCCCGACGCGTCTCTTGCCGACTTTCGCGTCTTCCCGAGCGACCTTTCTCCTGCCGACGACTTACTAGGGATAGCAAAACGACTGCACAATGGTTCAAGCCGAATCTTCCGCAAGTGCTTCTCGTAATGGTCTTAAGCCTGTCACAGCGGGGGCTGCTCCAGATTATGAGCTGCCATGGTACATGAACGCAATCATTGTTACTTTACTCTATTAGAGAACGAAGTCTGACAAACAATTACCCATAGGGTTGAAAAGTACCGCCCGGTCTTCCTCGATGATGTTGTTGGCAACACCGAAACCATTGAGCGACTAAAGATTATCGCCAAAGATGGCAATATGCCGCATGTCATCATTTCAGGCATGCCCGGTATCGGAAAAACCACTTCTATCCTATGTTTGGCGAGACAGTTATTGGGTAATGCGTATAAGGAGGCCGTCTTGGAATTGAACGCTAGTGATGAGAGAGGTATGCAGTTTCTTGTTAACGAAGAAGCAGGTAAGTGCTGACAATATCCTAGGTATTGATGTTGTTCGGAACCGAATCAAGGGATTCGCCCAAAAGAAAGTCACACTACCATCAGGACGTCACAAAATCATTATCCTTGATGAAGCAGACAGGTATACACCAACGAAAAACTCTCTCCTATATACCTAACTTATCACTTATCGATCTTTAGTATGACGCCAGGTGCTCAACAGGCGTTGCGACGCACGATGGAGATTTACTCTTCTACTACGCGATTTGCATTTGCCTGTAACCAGTCGAATAAAATCATAGAGCCTATCCAGTCTCGATGTGCTATCCTCCGTTATGCTCGGTTGACCGATGGACAGGTTGTCAAACGGTTGAAGCAGGTCTGCGACGCCGAAAAAGTGGAACATGCAGAAGACGGAATTGCGGCCCTAGTGTTTAGTGCAGAAGGAGACATGCGTCAGGCCATTAACAATTTGCAGAGTACGTGGTCAGGATTTGGCTTTGTTAGCGGCGACAACGTCTTCCGAGTTGTCGACAGTCCTCATCCGATCAAAGTCCAGGCAATGATTAAGGCTTGCTGGGAAGGGAAAGTGGATGCAGCATTAGAGACTTTAAACGAGCTATGGTATGTTACGTGATGGGCGATGTTACCATTTCTATATCTGGACTAACCGCCCGATAGGGGATTGGGTTACTCTTCCCATGATATTATTAGCACAATGTTCCGAGTCACAAAGACGATCCAGACATTATCGGAGCACTCCAAACTCGAGTTCATCCGGGAGATAGGCTTTACACACATGCGCATTCTAGATGGTGTACAATCACTACTCCAATTGAGCGGGTGTATTGCGAAGCTTTGCAAGATCAACATGAAACCCCAGCTGTTTGAGACCCCCAAGGTGTGATCAAATGGAGGGAAAGGAACTTGTCATGTTATGGTGTTTAGAGGCGTTGAGAAAAGGGGTTATACCCCCAAATGTGTTCAACAATTGGTTCTTCATTGCATAGAAATTGATAATCAACTTAGCTGTTGAGTATAGCTTAAAACTAGGCCCGTAATTGGACAAGGACCACTTGGGAATCTTCTTGAATGTGTCGAGTGATGAAGGGCTTGGAATGGTTTAGTAATATTCCTATCTAGAAGACCTAAAGAAAGACAGGATGGTCCACAGATTATCTAGCAGCTAAGCAAAGACCTTGAAGTTGCAGGAAGCTGGGTAGCTGCCCGGTCAGTCAGCCCAACTTTGCCTGACAAAAGATCTTGAGGCATCTATCGTTTGGCAAACAATACCAACCAGTCGTTGGCCTAGCTTTGTGCTAGAGAGGCATAGGCGTTTAGAATTTTGTTTGAGGAGTTGCTGGCATCTTTGCACCCTCTGGAGCCTTACTCTTTCTTGCTCTTAAATTCATTACATATTTGTTCCATGGTCACCCATTCCACATCCTTGTGCTTATTAATGTGCTCAATGATCCTGTTCTGACTTAAGCGTCTGAGCTGTATATAGCAGAATACAGGCTCGGATAACTTACCTTTCATGCATGAGAAGAACATGAGGACGTCCTGAGACATCAGGATGGATGGTCATAGGGAAAACAAACTCATCATTTTCACGATAGAAATAGTCAAAGTGATCCTAGTCCGGACACATGAATCAGCGGGTTGGGCTTGGTTATGAATGGCTGGGGGACTACCTCGCCTTCCAAATATCCTCAATGTCCCTCGAATTGACCCATCCGAGACTATTAGGCTCCTTTTTGATAAACATCATAGGAGGAAGACCATCAATGTACCAGTTACCGGGTATCTCGACCTATAAGTGGAAAGACTTTATAAAAACAAGGCCAAAGTACAGGAGAAACGAAGGGGAAAGCCCACCAGACCTGTCTCCTGACCACGCTCTTCGGTGTGGAATTGCTGAATGGGATGTAGTCGGGGCTAGGAGAATATCGACTGGTTGCCCCGATGGAGACAGGGTCGCATTCCACTTATCAAGATATTTCTTTTGAAGTATAACCTTCCGCTTGTTGAGCTGCCAGTATTCATACACAGAGATAGCCTTGCTTCGGCTGACTAGCGCCTCAACATGTGGAATCAATGGTTCTCCCGAGACAGCCACATCGCGACAGATATCTTCACAACCGTTGACGGTATAATACCGGTCCATGAGTTGGATATATTCAGAATGATCTGACGTATCCCACATGACAACTTTGTGGCCCTTTGCCTGTAGTTTCTTTGACAACTCGCGGAGAACTCTTTCGATAGGGGGGTGGACTCTTACTACTCCATCATCTAGAATCAACCCGACGACCATGGGCCGATGTTGTATCTCCTCAAAATTATTCTCACTCCACGGAAGAGGGGGGGCATTTCGGGTCCAACTCCCACGGTTTAGCATTGGCAACTAACCGACTCACATGGATGATAGATGCTAAATTGCGAGTCATCGGTTCGATAGAGGAAGGGACATATTCTTGTCCTTCGGTAGAAACAGGAACTCCTAGGTAAGGTAATCGGCTGCTCTGTTGACTATTAATACTGTGCTTTCCACCTAGAACAGTCGGTCCTAGGCTGAAACGTACGGTGGGTTTAAACCCGTATAAACCCATGATGCTTTGTGGGATTCGGGTACTTCCGCCGATATCTGTCCCAAATCCCAGGAGGGAGCCATGCAATGCTAACAAGGCCGCTTCACCCCCGGTAGAGCCTCCCGGCGTCAATTGAGGTTACGCGGGTTAACCGTCAGGCCCCAGAGAGGATTTTCGGTTTCAGCCCACTTTCACCAAGGTCAGCTCATGGAAAGCTCCAGCCAAATTCATTTGAATAGACAGACCATGATACTCTGGGGCAAGTTCGTCTTTGCCAATATGATAGCTCCCATATCCCTCAGCATCTGTACTAGAACTGCATCCTCTGTAGCGGGAGCAGACGAACGCCCTACATATCCCAAGGTGGTATCTACACCTCTAATGTTGAATTGATCTTTCAACGTGACTGGAACACCGTGAAGTGGACCTTTGAGATGACCAGTTTCTTGGAATATATTATCCAGTGCTCGAGCCTGGGCCAAAGCATCTTCAAAAACCACTTCTGTAATGCAATTTGTCTAGCAGCCCCGACCACTGTTAGCAGATGCACATAACATCTTATGTTTTGATAGGTGTACCCCACTAGTTGGTGTGCTATTACGGCCCTGCAAAGGTGAGATTAATCCATTTTATCCGTGTAATTGGAAATAAATAGATAAGTCAAAGGGACCCAGCAATCACCTTCCGATATAAGCGAGAACCACATTTTCGGCAGTGAATCTCCCTTTCCTCAACTGTTCGACTAAAGTAGAAACATTGTTGATATCCGCGATTTCTTGGGCTTCCGGGTTGCTATGGATACGCGAACATTCCTGGAAGCCGCTGATCCACATCAGAGACCATATATGGTTTTAGGGTTTCGTTCCGCATGGATTTTTTTCGGAAAGCAGTTTGCTCCCATGATGGAGGGATATTCATTATGCACAGGAGTGGTGTATTAGACTATGGAGATGGATGCACTGGAGATCTGTATCGCTAAATAACCGCCGAAACAAGTGCACAGACCATAAGCCTAGAGCAGACGGCCTCCCCTGGGCATTCAATATTTATCGTACTCATTATCAAGATTATTGGGGTCAACTCTGATAAGCCCGGAACGGGGTTGCAACCTTTCGGCGGTGGAGACGACCGGGGAACGGCATGACTACTAAGCACCTAAGAGAAAAACCAATTGATATTGTTGGTAGACAAACTCTTGGTTGAAGATGTCACCAAATATATACATATATATACACACGGAATATAATACTGGTATCAATGTAGGTATCAAAAACTAGTCAGGCATATCTATTCACTCATGAATTATTAGGTAGCTAGTATCAGATAATAGTATATCCACAGGGTCTGATTCGCAGCCACACAGCGGGATCGTACGTTTCAGCGGAACGTTAGTTGGTGGAGCTAATGAATAGTCGGAAAGCAATATACCAGAATCATAATGTTACTGATTTCTTTCTTCTTCCTTTCTTTTTTAATTTTCAGATTTAGTTCCATCGCTAATGTTGCTGTTTATGCATTTAATAGTCTTTTTCTAGAAAAAAAAGAAAGGAAAAGGAAAAGGAAAAGAGGGGGCAAAATAAATGGTTGAACAGAAACAGAACAAGAATAAATGGACCAAATCCAATAAATATGTATTTAAATCCTTGCAAAGTAACCTTTCTATACTGAGCATGAGTACAAGCAATTGACCAACGTCGATAAATGGTAACCTTAAAACCCCGGATTTCGCAAGGACTATCATAAGAAAGTTGAACGGAGAGAGGGGATGAATAAAAATGAATTTAATATTAAAATCAAAACAAAAACTACAAAAGAGACATTAAAGGTACCTTAAGTGTTTTCTTTTTCTTTTATTTTTTCCCACTCTCACTTTTTTATTTTTTCTCTCTCTCCATTTAATATCTCAGGAGAAAGTCACGGTACTAAGGTTGAGACAAATACGCTACAGTGGGTTCATCACGCGGGGCCTCCACGACGGGGGAACTTTTCCTCATTTTCTCTCTCCATGTCTATCGCTCTCTTTAAATAACAAGCTGACTGATGGCCGGGGAAGGTAACTATGAGGCATTGAGATGTTCCATTCTGGTATATTGTTGTAATTGTTCTTCTCTCTCGCATACTACCTATTCTCCTGCCATCTTATCGCCCCTTTTGTTCCCGAGAACATGCCATCATGAATCCGACTTCGGATGCCACCACGACCACCCCGATGACCGGTGCCATCCGGACTGAATCCCGAAGGAAGACATCGGGGGCTATCGCAAAAAGGGCCTGCGACCAGTGCAAGTTCCGAAAGATCAAGGTAATATTTATTTCCCTTTCTCGTTCATGTTATTAATTTTACTTTGCATCCCCCACCTTCAGTGATTTTCTTCTGACGGTTGAGCGGTCGGTCATGGCATGGCCCGTGGATGTGCCGGCTTTTCTAATACCATACAGTGCAGTCTATCGCAACCATGTAAAGCATGTGTGTCCATGGGCTTTGAATGTACCTTCTTTCAGCCCCAGAAAAAGCGGGGTCCGACAGGACAGTAAGTTGATGGGAATTAAGCCGCGCTGCTTACTCCTTTTGTTGCTACATGGCCTGACCACTTCATTAGTCGTGTATCGCAAATCCGGCAGCAACAGACCCACGTGTTAAGCAAAACCCCTCAGACGCCGCAAGACCAAGTCAATTCCAGTGCCTTTTCCAATACTTTTACATATCAAACAGAACCTCCTCCATGCGAGGAAAGTCGGCATGATGCGACTCCATGGCCTATCCATGGCAGCGAAGTTTCAGTGCCCGTTGATATTGCGCAATCTCATGCGACAGCGGCGGTTGCTCCTGGATGGGGCGTAGATGCTTCGTCTATGACATCTCATAGTAACAGTGCGATCAGCTGGAACGAGAGAAGCGATGTGGAGTATTGGCTGCCGGATAACCTAGATGCTCAGATGCCCATCTTCGATTTCCCGGGCACGAATATTTACCTAAGAACATCTTTACCCTCTATCATCCAAAACGATGCGGACTCTTCGGGTCTGCAAGCACAGAATCTAGAGTCACATAATATCCCGGCCCCTATACCGGATGTGGATGTTATAAAACAAGAGCCAAATAATATGAGAGCGTTATGGCCCTCGTCGATTGTGGAAGCAAACATGATTCCGTGGATTGACGTTTATTTCGATCGCCTGCATCCAACGTTACCCGTGCTGAATCGGTCTTCCTTGTTCATCCGAATGCTATCCCAAGAACATCGTAGAAACCCTCAGTTTGGCTCGATGTTACTGTCTCTGTGCGCTTTCTCGCTCACTCAACCCATCGAGATAGATGAACGACCCACCTCTCAATCCCGAGCTGGCCAGGCCAGACTGATGATGACAGAAGCTACGAGGATGAGAAGTTGTTCTGATTTCGGCGAAAATCCGACAATCGAGGCCGTCCTTACAAGTTTCTTTCTCTTTGGATGCCTTTTTGGTAGTAACCAGCACAATGCCGCGTGGCTTCGTCTAAGGGAGGCTTTAGATCTTGCCGCGACATTGGGGCTGAATGATCCAAATTCCTATCGAGATTTACCTAGCGATGAAAAGGGCCAACGCTTGCGGACCTATTTGGTCTTGTCCATTACAGAGAGGTATGGCTTTACGGCAACACCACAGTGCTTAACCCCCACCAATCCTTTATCTAGCTGACATCAAACAAAGAGCATACGCATTACAGCGTAGACATCCGATTACCTTTTGGGGAAAGCCTGGTTTCAGCATGTGCTCTGTGCATGATTTTATTCATAATGCCACGCATAGTCTTGTTTCTGGGATTATAGTTCACAATGAGAAAGATGCCGAAGGAATGATGGGTCTGGCCCGCTTGATGGAGTTATTCGATGCCGTCAATGAGGATGTCGTCGATTGCTGGAACCGGCGGTGCAGCATCGACTCTGGCTATTGTGAAAGGCTCACGGAAGCGAAAGCTTTAGCTATTCATCAGAACCTTAGTCGAGTTAGTGAGTCCGAACGATATAAAGGATATGACTGGTTCGAACGCACAAAATCAGCTTCTGGAGAAACTCGCAACACCCAGCCGGCAATGGGATTGAGAGAAACACAGTGTGCAGATGTTTTTATCACTAAGAAGTGGCTTCAGAATCGTGTATGGGTTCTATGCTCTACTCATGGTCTACTGAAACCTTCGTCCGACCATCATGAACTTTGTTTCGACTACTGTATTTCTGTTGCAAAGGACACTCTTAAAATTTGTCAGTCATTGCGACTCAGCTCCATGGAAGCACATGGGATAGGTCTTGTAAGTCTGACATTCATTGTGAAACCCGTTCGTTTCCATGACTTATATAATCAGGTTGAGAAGCTGTACGACATCGCTGTCAGTGCAATCAGTGTTTCATCTAACGTTCAGCTGTCTCTTGGGAATGGTTTTCCTCTGGCACCACCCCCAACCCAAACGGTTCCAAAGTCAGGAGTCTCGACACCAAGCTTCTCAGGGCCCATTCACCCAGGTGCCGCTGCTACGCTACCCCAGTCCCTCGCCGAGGACTTTTTACTCCTTTTAAATAGCCTCCGTGGTGGAAATCACCCCTATCTGGAAAGATACAAAGCCTTTTTGAACGCCTCGAACATCAGGTGCAATAGTTATAGCAACTGGTCTCCACAAGTCCAAGCAACGCATACCACCAGCGGTACTTGACAACTCTTCCATTTATTGTCTTTGATTTGGTTTCTTGCCTTTCCAAGGCTTGGCGTACCGGTGGTGTGCCGTTTTAAAGGCATGTTAAGGGTTCTCTCGGGCTTCACGGAAGAAACATCATGAGTCGGTCTTTCCGCCGACCACTGAAACAGGAACCAACAATTCAGGTTGGATGTAGATTATATAGTATTTTTAGACCAAGTGTACCAATGTATACCCAACTTATGAGCGGACGGGGGTTCCGGCCTGGAAATAGAGGACATATCGAACTACATTTGAATAAAGACAATCGCTCAAAGGCCTCTGCTAACGTTTCATAGTGCTATTTAACGTTGCTTTCACATCTTGTGTATCTATTCTACGGACTAGATGTACACTAAATCCTTATATTAATAGCACAGCACATCCCAACATCGTACATTTCATCGATCTCTGCAAAGTTGTGGCCCTTCGTCTCAGGCAGGAAGAAGAATGTGAAGATTACGATACAGCATATACAGCCAGCGAATATGAGATAGGTCTTTGCGCCCAAGTTAGCTGCATCTGGTGCTGTCAGCCGAGGCACAACCAGTGTAGTTATTACCGCGGTGGTCTGAATAGAGACAATGGTATAGACTATGGTGTGATGACGGAGTTTGGGTGTGGCCATCTCTGAAGATGTCAGAATCGACAACGAGGATAAAGACGATGCCCAGACATAATTAAAAGATAAGGATAATCCAACAATCGCTATACTGGAACGTTTGTCTTGCCTGAATGCTAGACTCCGGCCAGAGCGTCAAGGACAATCAAAGCACTCATCCCGACTAAGGCGGTAGGACGACGGCCGGCTCGATCGATCACGAAAGGGACAGCTATTGCGCCAGCAAGGGTGCAGTATGACGCAATCATCGTCAAGGAGAAGGCAACTAAAACGAAGGCACCTAAGATGAAGAAATCCTCCATACCAATCTCGGCTTAAGGAAAACAGTAACATACGTGGTCGAGAGTATCACTCCGGAGACCTGGTTCAAAGAGAACGAGCCTCTGTCAGCGTCCGCTGAAGGTTTTTCCTTGAGAATATCTCCCAACTCTTCACATTAGCCTTCAATTTATGCTCCTTTTGTTCACAGAGCTCCATTATTTGAAGTTTATTGTTGACCTGCTCTTGACCTGCTCTTCGTTGAAGCCACGTAACCCGCAGATTAGTACGAGCCTGCATCAATCAGCCTTTGATGACCAGCCACTGTGGGCTTTCAGGAAGTGGTAGCGTGCAAATGAAGTAACGCAGGGATGGCACACTGCACGGCCAAAGGAATCATGTATGACACTCTACCTCCTCGTTTTTTAGTTGTAGCCATCACAACTTTTCCGATCACTCCCCCCGTCAGGTTCAAAATGTCGATTGATGTCACACTTATACCTCTCATGGAGGCAGGAACCACCTGGTAAGGCATTAATTGAACTATCTGTCCCATACATTGAAGTATGATCCAACTGCATACCTCTGAAAGATATAGGGGAGCGGTGCCATTGGCGGATGACCCTGGCAATGCTATTTATGAACCGTCCAGCCATGAACGCCGCCAGGCTAGTAGCGAAGACTTGAAGCAAATCACCACAGATAGAAATGGCATGCGCCATCAGCACGGGCCATTTTCGGTCAAGGCGGAAATTCAGGGGTGATGCTGCGAGACCTCCCAGAACCGAACCGACCAAGGGGACAGAGAATACAATGTCCTGGTTGTGGGCGGATAAAGTGTATCTACCGGTCCTTGGATTGGGTCCATGATACCTTCGACCTGTTACAGTGGATTCCATGGTTAGATGGATGGGCTTCTTTCTCCAAGGGACGATACAGCTCATAAAAGGATGCAGTGCTACCACGGATGAAATGATCTTATCGTCAAAGCCAAACAGGAACGGGGCGGCCCCCAAAGACCGTACAGACGATTATTAAGTGAACATTAACGGTCCTCTCTTTCGTTGATTGATGGGATTTGGTGGTCATCAGGTCCAAACATTGGACATCACTATCAATGGTGGGCTCCCCTGACTTTGAAATTGACACAGGCTGGGAGGAGTAAGAAGACTACTCTCACTATTATCACCAGGGTGAGCCAAATGATTAAGTTATTGATCTAAACGCCAGCCATTCCCCTTTGAGAAATTGAATATATATAAAGGAGGGAGTACATAGATGAGTAAATGACAGAATTAAATCAAACAGCCAAGTGCCGATGATCGTCTCAAAAGATTCCGCCGATCAGGAGAGAATCCCTCAGGGAGGGGTTGAGTAATAGTGCGTAGTCTATATATATATACATACAAAGTATATGTAGATCTATAATACGAATATACTATAAGTACAGAGTAAATATACCGTGACCCTGGATCTTACATATCGTACAGTATTTAACTGATTCAAGATGTCATTTCTCACTCGACAGATTTTCTTTATTTGCTTTTCTTTTCCTCGAAAACTAATAAATAAATATCATCTGTGAAGAGAAATGGTCTTCTCTTGATAATCATACTTTGAACCTAGTACTCTGTACACGAGATTCATATTAGATCTTCAAATGTCTCAGCATCGCCACTGTCCAGACAGAATCCTCAATGATTGTGAAACGGCCAGGATGGATCAATGGGCTAGCCGATCATTTACTTATCTTATTACCCCGAGGTTCCCTCGCGTGCTTCTCTCAATTGAACCAGAACCAGGTCATGATAATTCTCTTTTGAAATGAATGACAATTGCCAGCCGAGACAATGCCGCGAAGACAGGCCAATGCATCCTATGGAATATTTCATATGGCCGTGACTTTACCGCAGTTCACAGATACTCCCGACGGTTGATATCCATAACTTTCGGCTGAGCAAGGACAAGTCTCACGAATCAATCGATCGCCGTTTTCTACAATTGGTTTCACAGGAAGGAAAGGAAGAAAAAAAGACTCTTGTCCTAGCCTCGCGGTTGGCTAAATTCCCTATCTATACTACTAGCCACCTACGTACTACTAGTAGTAGTTACCTAATAAACTAGCCGACCTAAAATTCCTACACCGGTACCAGACATGCGAAGACGCGGATATCCCTGCCAAATCAGTGATATAGAATTCTCTATCGCATGCCCACTTTGTTCGTCACTCGCGCCATTGTTTCACCGAACCTTTCCCCATGGTTAATTGAATTAATTGAACGATCCTTGCGGCCTTGGGTATGACCCTAAAACTGGACTTTACCATCTTTCCTTCCAGTGAAACCCCGGAGGAAACGATTGGGGAAACATCTCTTGGGACCATTCAGAATTCCATGACCTGATATCTTGGAAGAAGACATCCCCGGAACCATGCCTAACTCCTTCAGCCGAGTACGATAGTTGCGGCATATTCACAAGGTGCTTTCAACCTTCCAATATCAATGTGGCTACCGGGGCTCTCACGTATATACTTATACACTTTGGTGAGGCATCTGCCTTTACATTAACCCTTGCCCTATGTGGTCGGAAGCGAGTCCCTTAGTATGGCCGCCTCGCTTGATAAAAGTGTAACTTGCCAGCGTTTAGGCTCCAACCCAACTCTACTAGCATCTTCTTTAAATGTCAACATAACTGCTTGGAGAGACCCCTACCTTAGCAGGGCGGATAGCGAAGCAGGGTGGGCATGATAAATTGCCACCTTCCAGCCTCTGTGGGTGTCTCCGGGGGCATTGTTGGACAAATACCGACAGTGTTCGTTTACTCTGTCAACCCGAGTGATCTCCGTGCATGGAAATATCTAAATATGTGGAACCATTGGTTAACATCAGACTGAACATCCTGGTGGTTCGGCGACCTTGGGATAAAACCGGGAAACTGCAAACTGGCTTGTACTAACCGATCTTGAAGAGGCCGCGAGAAATTTATTATCATGGGCGTAGAAGGATGCTTGGCATCAGGAAGCGAGCAAAAAGAGGATCTCTCAATCACAGCTATGGACGGCCGCGGATCCTCGTCCTAGATAGCCAAGATGCCTGGCGGACTATGCATTTTCAGGGTTTTTGATCACGGATACGCCTACGCAGCCAATACTTTCTGGGACACGGGTACGTTGCAATATGTCAGTTATTGCTGGATCACAGAGGAGTATTAGAGACTGAAGAAACTTCACAAGCATGTCCAAACGATCGCAAACGTCACTTTAGTGAGCCCAGAACGCTGTGTGGGATGGATTGGAAGTAGCATAATCTACATCACTAGGACATGCATAATGCATTGATGGCTTTTTGTGATATTACCTACCCTGCAGAGATGCAGCAGCAGCGCCTGATCTATGTCGTAGTATTGCCTTGCCGGCTTGGTTTGCTCACCGACCCGGCCTGAGATATAGACAGCTTACGGGTCAGAATTGATGTGCGATACCATGCTCCAGACACACTAAATACTGTATGTATATAGTATAGCATGTCAAATATTTTGCTACCCCTGATAGTATTTTCTGATTAACTATATAGCAATTGTTTATTATCTTAAATGTACGAAACATCTAAATGCGTACAAGTAAAACATACATATGTACATAGGATATACATGCAGATAGGTACCGGTGAATGTAGCTGGACTCTGTAGAGCCTAAGAAGTATCAAATACCTGAGCCGAATAGACCAGCATAAGCAATTGACCAGCTACTACATCCTAGTCAACCATGTAAACAAGGTCAACGAACAGCGCCTACAGGACCAAGAACATATGTAGCAATTAGCGTAACCGTGGGAGGTGATATAAAAGCATATGATTCCAAGTCCAATGCGCACAGTCTCGGTAAATGGAGGGCTAAAGCTAAGAGCTGAAGTGGGACGAAAAAGGGAAACTTCCTGAAATTCTTATTAGATAGTATTAATAAAACCTCCGTCTGCATGATAGGATAGAGTAAGGAGACAAATACTGTAGGCAAGGATCTACGGTTGTTTGCACGGATCATTGTGCTTGACATATGCGTATTATACATGCATATATTTAGGAGAATGCCCTGGACAACGTATGATGTAAACGGTATGCTATATGTAGATATCATGAGGTATTCATATGTCCATTCACCCGGTCCTCCATTACGGAGCATTTTCTTATCTAGCGAAAACATAGATTTCAGAGGCAGGTCTCGTATACCTACTATGATAACTGTCTTCTGATAATCATGGGGTGTTGCTAACAATTGCCATGGGGCTTTCGAGGTCCATCCACACATCCCACAATGCATACATATGGGTATCATTGGTAATTATAGCAGACTTTAAATATGACCCGGAAGTCGGGCGATTCGAGGAGAAGGCGATGAGCATAGGGTATAGAAAAGAAGACATGAGATATTAAAGTGTATAATGTATAAGAATGCGCATACGGGTGTAATCACCTTGATTGCCAGAATTTCCATCCTGGCATTGTAATTTGACCATCTCGCTGATAAATTCGCCAATAGTAAACAGGAATGCCGGCAACGATGAAGGCCACAACTGTCAAGGTTTGCAAGGGCTCGGCAATGACCGCTCGACTGAGAAGAAAAATGCTCACGCAGCAAAATATGATAGGAGTTGAGATCAAGGTTTTGTATGGTCGCTCCAAGTACGGTTCCCGGATTCTCAGAACAATCAGGCCAAGAACTGTGAGGAAATAAAACGTATAGCCTGCGACGCCATAGAAGGTGACCAATGTTTTGAATTCACCGACAATGACATACGCCAAAGTGAGCGCGCTGTTCAGGGCCATGGCGTTGATGGGTGTGTATCCGATTCGAGCGTGCTCCCCGAAGAGGCGAGAAATAGATTTGCGGGCCCATGATCGGCGCTGTAGTCGATTGCTTGTCGTAGATCCTTGGGTCCAGAGGTTACCGAATATTGAGGGCAGGTAGCCTTCCTTACCAGCTGCATAGACCAATCGCCCGCTGGTAAATATCGTCGCATTAAGCGCCCCGAAACAGCTCCCAGAAACGATGAGGGCGAACACAAGGGCTCCAACTTTGCCAAACACCTTGTCTCCGAATTGGACAGCGATGGTGTTGCTGGCCTCAATCGTTGAATGCGGCAAGACTAAAAAGTAGGAGATATTTGCAAGTAGATAGCAGAGGATAACCAGTGGCATAGCAGTATGAAGTACGCGCGGAAGGTCACGATTGGGATTTTTGAACTCGCCTGTTACGTAGTTTGTCTGCATCCTATGAGTAACGTCCCAATGATAAAGAATAGGTTATAGAAAGGAAATAGCACATACGTTGTCCCAACCATCAAATGCCCAAAGACCGGCATACAAAGCAACTGCCCAGGCTGATATGTCAACGTTGGTATCCTCGAACCAACCTGACTTCCATTCTTCATTTGCACTCCCATTCGACGAAAGACCTGTGATCGCCACAACCACACCAATGATTGTGACTCCAAGCAACGCAATGAACTTGAAGAACATGAATATGTCACCGATGCGTGCGGCAAGTCTCGTGGAAATACAATTCAACAGGGTCACCATGAAGACTCCCGAAAGTGCGACAGCTTTGCTAATCCATGGATTGACCTGATCGGCATCAGCACCAATCCCGGCCCGAACAACGTATTCTCCGAATATGATCGCAATGATGGCGGCGCTGCCTGGCTTCAGCACAAGAACAGCACACCAGGTGAAGAGAAAGCCCGCTAGCTCTCCGAAAATTTTCGCTAGGTATATCTGAGAGCCACCGTTTAGGGGAATGGCTCCTCCTAGTTCCGCATAGCTGGCCGCTCCCGTCCATGCTAGTAAACCTGCAATAACCCACGCAATGAGGGAGGCGCCAGGTGACCCCGCGTTGGCATTGACCTGACTTGGTGATGAAAAGATACCCGAGCCAATAATTAATCCAACCACAAGGGATAGACCATTCAAGTACGTTAATGTCTTGTTCCTTTCTAATGAACCGTCGACAACTCCGCTTTCACGATCGAGCGCAGAAGGTGCACCCAAGGGAGCATACCCTCCAGCCGTCTGCGACAAAGGGAAAAGGGTCCTCCCGAAATCAAAAGCAGAAGATACAGAGTATGAACGGGCCGATCTGGGCCTGCCAGAGTCAAAGTTGGAGTATGCATTGGAACTCGAGAGGGGATCCTCATCCTCGAGGGAGAGCTTTCGGGAGGACGAGAGACCGGAAGGGGAGGAGCTGGAGGACCTTGCATCCGATTCGGGGGAGGAGGAGGCGAGGGAGGCGAGTTCTAGAGAATCCCGAGGAGCATGGCTATTGGCCGATCTGCTTTCGGAGTTCACAAACACCATTGTGGGTTTCAAGGATTCCGAGTGATAAGATCGCAAGTTCGATGCAAACAATCCATGCCAGATAATCAGCAACAGTTTAGGGGGAAACAGACGAGCCTTCCCTGCCTGCATATAGCCCTCTTGTTTTAAATCGAGAGCAACCGCAAGGAATCCTCGTCTTTGGGGTGAGAGAAACAGGGAGGAAGAAGAGTTCTGTAGAAGAGTACTTACTGAGCTGAGCGATCGTCGTCCTGCCAAATCAGGACTAGCGTCCTGCCCCCATCTCTCTCGCTTTTCCGCAAGACCGGTGGGGATTTAACATGTTTGATTCTCTCTCTTTCCAACGATCCCATGAAGCTCAGAACGTCTGC
Organism: Aspergillus alliaceus; assembly: GCF_009176365.1. Lineage (NCBI taxonomy): Eukaryota > Fungi > Ascomycota > Eurotiomycetes > Eurotiales > Aspergillaceae > Aspergillus > Aspergillus alliaceus. The sequence goes on along the minus strand of NW_022474688.1, from coordinate 1,073,720 downwards.
TCCGGGTTTACCTCTATTAAATTCACCGTTTCCATTGTGTAGGTCGGTTATTCGGGGACGGAGACACTATGTATTCTCCGCGTCTTCGGCATCATCATTGCCGCCAAAACCACGCTATTGGCTTCGAGTCGCGGTCGTGACCACTGCAGCAGCTGGCGTTGGTGCTTTTATCAGATCACAGCAAGATACGAAATCGACGACGCTAAATCCCGTCACATTCACTCCATACTATCTAGTTTCAAAGGAGCTGGTATCGCCTTCCGGCAGCATTTTTACTCTCAAAGCGCCCAAACCAGTTGGTGATAATTGCCAGGTCTATGAGGAAGCATGGAAGACCGGAATCTGGAGCGTGATGTTTAAGCAGCCACAGCTTCAGATCGGAAGGGACTATACCCCTCTTCCTCCTACGTTGGGTGAAGGACGGGAGGAGTCGCTGCGGTTCTTCATCCGTCAGGACCCCCACGGTGAAATGTCCCGGTATTTGCATGGTCTGGATATGGGAACTTCTATAGAGATGCGCGGGCCACAGATTGAATGTGAGATCCCACTAGATACTCAGCAGATTCTCTTTATTGCTGGGGGAACCGGTATCGCTCCTGCCTTACAGGCAGGCCATACCCTTCTTAGCCGCACGAACGATACATATAAACCCGAGATACACATCCTTTGGGCGAATAGAAGACGAGATGATTGTGCTGGTGGTACGAATGACAGTGCCGCCACGACATCAAGATCGCAAGTGTCTTGGTTTTCCGGTCTGTTAAAGACGTCAATAGCCGGCCGCACTCCGGCTGAACCCATGAAGAGCGCCACTACTTTTTCATCTCTTATTGTGAAAGAGCTTGAGGCTCTCAAGTCTAAGTATCCTGGACAGGTCACTGTGGATTATTTTGTTGACGAGGAAAACACGTTCATCGGGAAAAAGGCTATACTAGACCTAGCGGACTCTGCTCCTCCTGATAAGGGGTCCCACAAACGCAAGATGATCTTCGTGTCAGGTCCAGAAGGCTTCATTAGCTACATGGCTGGACCGAAGCTTTGGGCACAGGGTATGGAGCTCCAGGGACCGCTCCAGGGTATCATCAAAGAGCTTGACCTGAAGGATTGGACTGTGTGGAAGCTTTGACAACCTCCCGGATGGCCAAATAAGTAAAATGGTTCCTTCCTGGTAGTATATATATATATATATATATATATATATCTGTATTTTGTATAATATGAATCAGTTTCTGTTTGCTCTGGCTCGTATCTGCCGGCAGACTTCCGATAGCGGAGAGTCTTGGCGCGCTAGCCGCTTTTACCGGCCTTTCCCGGAGACACAAATAATGCGCTTCTTCTCATTCGCCAGCCTTTCGCTCGCAATTCTTGAATATCTCTTGGTAAGAATGGCTGTAGGTCAAGTTCTTTCTACTTACTACTTTGCCTTGATTGTCGTACTGACCTCATGCAGTCTCGATTGATGTCCTGTGGCCCTGGCAGGCGCTGGGCGTCCCTGCGCGTGCCGACCACTCCTCAACGACGTGCGTTCGCCTCCACCAGGTTCTACTTCCAAGATGTGTTCCAATCGCAGTTAGATGATCCCTCCTCAGCTGCGATCTATTCCTCCATTCAGACGTCTAGAGCTGTTCCGCAGACACTCACAGAGAAGATCGTTCAACAATACTCTGTTGGTTTGGCCCCGGATAAGTTTGTCCGATCTGGTGACTATGTCACGATCTCGCCTCACCGGTGTATGACTCACGACAACTCGTGGCCCGTTGCTCTGAAGTTCATGTCTATAGGCGCAACAAAGCTGCATGACCCGAAGCAGATTGTAATGACGCTTGACCACGATGTACAGAACAAGTCGGAGAAGAACCTACAAAAGTACCGTCAGATTGAAGACTTCGCCAAACACCAGGGGGTTGAGTTCTATCCCGCTGGAAGAGGCATCGGTCATCAAGTCATGGTGGAAGAAGGCTATGCCTGGCCCGGCACTCTTGTGGTCGCCTCTGATAGCCACAGTAATATGTACGGTGGCGTCGGCTGCTTGGGTACCCCCATTGTGAGAACGGATGGTGCTAGCATCTGGGCCACTGGGAAAACGTGGTGGCAGATTCCGCCGGTTGCGAAGGTCACTTTGACTGGTGTATTGCCACCGGGCGTGACCGGCAAGGACGTGATCGTCGCTCTTTGTGGATTGTTCGATAAAGACGATGTCTTGAACCATGCAATTGAATTTACAGGCTCAGAGGAGACTATGCGCAGTCTATCTGTGGATAACCGGCTGACTATTGCCAACATGACGACAGAGTGGGGTGCCTTGTCTGGTCTGTTCCCGATTGACGGTGTCTTGAAGGGATGGTTGAGGGGCAAGGCTACAACGGCAGCTATGGGCCTCGCGGAGGGTCCATTCAAGTCCCTAGCCCCTCGGCATTTTACACACCCGCTTCTCGAGCAACTGTTTGACAACCCCCTGGTTGCTGATAAGGGCGCCAAATATGCCAAGGAACTTTTCCTAGATCTCTCTACACTTTCACCTTATGTTTCTGGACCGAACTCTGTCAAGGTAGCCACACCTCTGAAGGATTTAGAGGCTCAGAATATTAAAGTGAACAAGGCATACCTTGTTTCGTGTACCAACTCAAGAGCTTCGGATATTGCCGCCGCTGCTAGAGTTTTCAAGGAAGCCGCAGAGAAGAATGGGGGCAAGGTTCCCAAGATCGCCGATGGTGTTGAATTCTATGTTGCAGCTGCATCTATTCCCGAGCAGCTGGCCGCTGAAGAAGCTGGTGATTGGCAGGCCTTACTTGACGCTGGAGCTACACCACTGCTACCAGGGTGTGCGCAATGTATTGGGCTAGGGACTGGCCTCTTGGAGCCTGGAGAAGTAGGAATCAGTGCCTCGAATCGTAATTTCAAGGGTCGCATGGGTAGCACCGATGCTAAAGCATACCTCGGTAGCCCTGAAGTTGTTGCCGCTAGCGCTTTGAGTGGAAAGCTCAGCGGCCCCGGCTGGTACCTGGCTCCTGAAGGTTGGACTGAAGTTGTGCGGGGCGAAGGAGACGGAATTCGGGAGGAGGATCGTATGCTTACCGCTGAAGAAGCCTTGGAGAAGATAATTGGTCAGATCGATAACCTGGTTGCTGACGGTGAGAAACAATTCAATCCTGAAGAAAGCGAGGAATCATCGGATGACTCCCTTACGGAGGTGTACCCCGGGTTCCCTGAGCGTGTTTCTGGTGAAATTGTTTTCTGTGATGCGGACAACATTAACACCGATGGTATTTATCCTGGCAAGTACACCTACCAGGACGATGTTTCCCAAGAGACAATGGCTCAAGTGTGCATGTCCAACTACGATACTCAGTTCTCGTCCATCGCAAAAGAAGGTGACATTCTGGTCACGGGCTTCAACTTTGGCTGTGGAAGCTCCAGGGAGCAGGCAGCAACTGCCATTTTGGCAAAGAAGATTCCTTTGGTTGTGTCTGGAAGCTTTGGCAATATTTTTTCCCGCAATAGTATTAACAACGCTCTGATGGGCCTGGAGGTTCCTCGTCTCATTAGCCGTCTCCGAGAGAGCTTTTCTGGAGACTCCCTTACCCGCCGCACTGGCTGGACCCTAACCTGGGACGTCCGAAGGAGCCGCATCGAGGTCCAAGAGGGAGAGAATGGTCCCAAGTGGACACAAAAGGTTGGAGAGCTCCCTCCCAACGTACAAGAGATTATCGCCAAGGGAGGTTTGGAGCAATGGGTCAAAAACGAAATCGGTGCTTAAATCAAACCACTTACTATCGAAGTCACCGTACACTTTCCAACCTTTGAATGATGTTATACCCCCCACTCTTTATGTGTGGATAAATTTCCTCTTTTATGTTCCCTGTCTCCCTGATCGTATTTTAGTTGCCAGGCATGATAGACGGTTTGTGATGGTTATTTATGTATGTACAAAAGAGCGGTTTTGTTTAGCAGCTAGATTCATGTTTCTATATTATCCAGACAAAATGGGACGTAGCTATCATTATTTCTATTGGCTCTCGAAGCATTGGGGAGATGCACAGCCATGTCGAGTTCTCGTCCCGTAAGGTCTCTTCTCACACAGACGTAACTTGGTGGGTATGCTAATGATAATGATTAATTAGAAAACAACCTAGAGAATCCCGCTTCCATGCTCTCTTTTACTCATATACCTTCCAAAGATGATTCTCCCGCAATGGCTTGCTTTCCTGGGGTACTTACTACCACACTTGTAAGTTTAGCCACGCAGGTCTCATACCACTTGGTTTTCCTTCGGAAGGTAGCATTTAGGCGCCATGCAAGAATCGTGAAAATCCGCAGAGCTAGTAACCGGTCATAAATCTCGAGGCATTGTTTAAATTTATGACTCTTCGACCTGAAGCACTTGACCTGAAAAATCCGTTTATTGTGTACATGACCCATGGCAGTCAGTAACTGCCATTTTGTGTAGGCATGAAATCCAAACAATTCGACATTGAACGTACAGTGGAAATCAGTTCATTAAATCTAGTTCAACAGCATTTATACACGGAATCACAAAGAGGTCATGTGGAAACCCTTAACAATCAGGAATCAACCGGAAGAAAATAAACAGGCAGCATGAATGTTTGTTGTGGATGCCTTGAGGCAGACATATGATCAGACACGTATTTAGATAGTATGAAAGAAAGACATCGCAGAAGCCTACGTTGTATCCCTTCCTTACAATAAATCCCCCCGTTCTTCTTCCCGTCCGCCTCTATGATTCTAGTCTTTCCATTGGTTTTTTCCTATTGCTACCCAACGCCTTTCATACCTCCCTCCTTGCCTAGACGTCAACATATATGGTCCTACGGAATTCTGGAATAGTGAAAATCCTGGGACATGGAGCCATCAGGATACCGGTTCAACTCTCCCTCAATTTCCACAAAGCAGTCAATGGGACGAGGCGGTTATAACGCTCCCTCAGTCTTCCAGACCGTCCCTCCCAGCATTAACCGTCCGTTCGACTTCTCATCGATGCAAGGTCGCGGCGGTTATAATGACCTGCATGACCATGGGAAGCAGAGATGTGTTGCCTAAACTGCCAACGGCTTCTTCTGCACCCATCATAGATGGCCGTTAACAAGCCCTAGGGCCTTTGGGGCGGGTGTCAACTAGGGGTAGCAAGTGGCATCCTGAAAACAGCCCCAACAGTTCACTTCCCCACGCAAAACCTAGGACATTGGTTAGTAAGGAACCAACATCATCCCGGATGACCGGCGAGACATACTTCTCAAATATCACCCCCAAAACGTCCTCCACATCGCCACTCTCACCTTTGCCGGTGATATTTGCCAGTGCATCAGCCGCAAAGCGCAGGTGCTCTGCGGCTGTCACGATGTCGATTTCCATTTCTCCAGACTGCTGGTCCCCTTCTTGACCTGGTACCGGCGGCATACTGGTTCTGGAAGTTTGAGTCACGAAATCATTCAAATGTTGGAGGCATCTTTGTAGGTTAGAGCTTTGTCGATGTGTTACTCCTAGAGAATCTTCCCAATACGACACATCATATTCTCCATTCGCATCACCTTCAATCCCCAATGGAGATGCAACTTCTTCGAAGGTAGAGATAAGCCCGCGGAGGAACGCTTGCAAATGGCCCGGATCTTCCCGCTCTAACGCGGAATCTAATTGCGCCTCACGGCAAGAGAGGCCGAAGATGCGCTTTCGCGGCACAGTAGGAAATAATTCACGAACTCTAGCGACCAACGGTTGTGGCAAGAGCTGACCACTCTGGTCATCCAGAGGCAACCGGTCGCACTTGTTGACTGCAATGATGATGCACTTACCAGATACGACACAGTCGTTGACTGCATCCACCACTTCTTGCTCGACCTGTAGCTTATAAGGTACGCCACTAGAGGCACCTTTCTCCAAAGACAAGACCACAATAACAACGTCGGACTCTAGAGCGCGAGCTTTGGCGCGCCGAATACCTTCTTGTTCAACAGCCCCGATCACAACAGGCTCTTTCCCCTTGGCAGGCACGGAGCGGATTCCGGCCATATCGCCAAGCTTACAGTACCACCCACCCAGGTCAACCCCAACATCCACGATATCGCGAGTGGTTCCTTCTTCATTGCTAACAATGGCAGCCTCCTTGCCAACAACCTGGTTTAACAGAGAACTTTTACCGGCATTGGGCGCCCCGAGCAGGGCAATTTTGATCCCACGGCGAAGCAGTTCCCCTTTGGAGGCGTTCTGGATATGAAACCCGACTTGGATTCGCAGCGTCTGCACCTGAGACACAACCGAGAGTACCAGCTCATCGGAAGACTCATCAAAATGCTGATCCTCGGCAAAATCGATCAGTGCCTCTAGTTCTCCGCGTGCGTACAGTAGTTGCTGCCGCCACTGTTCATAGCGCCTGGACAAAGCGTCACTAGCACCCCGGACAGCCAGACGACGCTGCTGTTCGGTGTCCGCAGATAATGTATCGCCAAGTGCTTCAATCTGTGGCAGTTCCAGCCGGTTGTTCATAAAGGCGCGACGGGTGAATTCGCCAGGTTCGGCGTAACGGACGGGCAGGTCTGATCGAGTCGTACGGGAGATGGCTGCAAGTACAGATTTAACGGTCGCCGGCCCACCATGAAGATGCAGTTCAAGGACATCCTCCCCCGTAACCGTCTTTGGGGCAGGGAAATACAAAACTAGAGCTCCTGCGTCAAGGACACTACTACTCGAGGATTCACGCGTGGGATCGAACAGAGTCCTCACAGCTGCAACACGTGGTCGCGGAAGCAGCGCTTTTGGACATAGCGCTTGATATATCTAGTGGTCAAACCACCTGGGAATCAGCCACCACTAGCAGAACAGGTTTTTCAATAAGTCTGGCTTACCTGCACACATGCTGGACCAGATACTCGCACAACTGCAATGGCAGCACGACCGGACGCAGTTGAAAGGGCGTAAATAGTGGAATCTGAATCTAGAAGTGAACGTGTTGGCCTTGAGGCGGAAAACATTCGGCTCTGAGGTACCGCGGGAGCTGAGGAAAAGACATGGCGCCAGGGGTGGAGATTGCCCATAGGAAGAGCGCAGCTATGTCTGCTCCATGACGGGCAGAAGGGGATGGCCCGAAACAGATTTCGAAGATAAAGTGCTCGCATGCGCAGAAAGGTACTTGCGGCGAAGCAAATCAACCAGGAGAATTGTAGTAGGAAAGAAAGGTGTGAGAGAAGAAGCTTGGAGCCGGTCACGTGGGGGCGTACAGATCTGCGCACTCTGAATCCTTTTACTACTTACTACTTACTTCCCTTACATCCTGCATTTTCAAAAACTTCAGTCTAGTGGACGACAGCGATTACGTACATATGTTAAGTCCCTACGGGCCTTGAAGCGAATTACCATCCCGTCACCTTCAGATCGTAGGTAAGATACTGTACATTGCAACCAATCCTATGCGCGTCTTAACGCATGAAACCACCGACTCCATGAGATGTATGTATGAAGGTATATCAATGACAGCTGCGTCACCTCGTCACACCTGCGCGTCAAAAGATGCGGCCATACGCCATGAAAAAGCCGCTCAATTACCCACCGCAACCGACATGCAACAAACAATTGCTAACCATGCACATCAAACGAGATATCACACATGTAAGCCAATAAAAGGAAATACGGGATTATGTACAAGAAGGGGATCGAGACCTAAGCTGAGAACACTCTCGATGGGAAGTGAAAACAAATGAGCTGCTGTAGAAGCAAGTAGGTCAATAGAACAATGTACACTTGGAGTGGATGTTCAAGTGACAAGAAAAGAAAGGGGGTAGAAGAGGAAAGTGAAAGGATGGCCGTGATATCAAAGACAGACTCATCACGCTGGCTAAGTATCTGGAAAGCAGACAGCACAGATGCAAGTCAAAAGTGATTGGTATAAACAAAAAAAGAAAAAGGGAAAAAAAAGAGAGAGAGAGAGAGAGAGAAAAGAAGCAGAAGAGAAGATATTATAACCTTAACACGACAAAAATGTTCCGAGGAGTCATCACTTTGTCTACCAAGTATTGAATTAGAGGGAAATCAGACAGGTCGTATTAGGTAGGGCATCAATCCGACGGTTCAGAGGAACTGCCAGGAGACCCGGCGTGTGGTTCACCAGCGCCCGGAGAACGAGGGTGTTCTATTGTTGGGGACACAACAATGACGGGAGTAACCGGTCGTTGTGAAGCGGCATCCTCTTCGGTTGGAGAGCTGGTACTAGCAGGTTCTTCTAATCCTCGCAAGTCAGTCCTTGAGGGTGTCGTTGGCTCTGGTGCGGGTGACAGAGCAGAGCCGTCGGCGCTATCTTTGCTCCCGCCCATCGGCCCATTCCGTCTCCGTAATCTGCGTTTTCGGCGTTCTTCTTCCGCGCTTTCCCTTCTCCTTCTGGACCGCTCCCCATCAGCATTGTCTCTAAGGCCTTGCAACATGCTTGCAGCACGATCTGCAACATCTTCACTCTCTAAGATCTGAGTGGAGTCTTTGCTTAGGGTACCAGAGTCCGACCCCAGAATGGGCGGACTCAAAAGCCCAGTCTCTGTGGGTTTTGTGTCATCATTACTGGTGACATTATTGCAGGCATCATTTTCATCATTGGAGGTACCTTCCGTGCCTTCAGCTCCAGGTAGGTCTGGCATCCTTTGGCCAGAAGCAACGCGAATCTGATGTCGCTCCCTTAATCTAGCTCTACGCCGACGGTCACGCTGATCCCTGGCCTGAGGAGCAGCAGCCCGTAATTTCTCCAAAAGGGAATCCATGGCTCCGCTTGTGGCAGGTAACTGCGACGTTTCTCCACCTGAGCCAGCACCATTTGCAAGAGCAGCATTGTTACGTTTGCGAGCCAACGATGCTTCGGTACGCTTCCTAGCCTCTTCCAACGAGATGTTCTTTTCCTTCGATTTCTATATATCGCAACACGATTAGCTAAAGTCTGAAGCGGGTCCAGAGTTCTGTGTTTATTTTTAGGTCTTACTTACCTTCCATTCAAGTAAGAAGGCAGCTAGCTTGGCAAAGAAGTCTCGTCGAGCGCCTTCGTCTGTGTTGTCCTCACCGTAGAAGACCATAATGTCGTCATACGACTTGACCATTTCTTCTAGGTAGAGCTGCATTTGCTCCGCCTTGCGTCTAGCGTCTTTCATACTTCGTTGAACAACTTGGCTGACGCGGTCTTGCGGATGAAATTTCTTAGGGTCACTTAGATTACCAGCGTCTAGGCTGGCCTGTACATTCTTAATATTGTCGATGTACTTCTTAGCGTCTGTCCTTAATTGATCAACATTAAGTTTCTGAAGGGCGACGACACCACTGATGTCATCAACGAACCCTTCCCATTCCGAATATTGATTGCGGACAATACGCTCGACGAGATCTGCGAAGGTCGTTTCATTTTTGTCGTCCTTTACCATACCAAGCCGAGCAAGAGAGCTTAGCTTGAATCCTTGGGCTTGCTTATTGGCGTCGTTCATGAAGTTTCCGATGTCTAAGATCAGGCCAAGGACATTCATCAGAGCTACGGAATCCCTCAATGATTCGCTAACTTTCGCAACTTGCTGGAGTTTAGCTGATATATGCTCGTAGTCTGGCTCGTAAGAGCGGGTTAATGCCAGAGCACGCATTCTTGCCTTCCAATAATGGTTGAGCTCGAAAGCAGTGTAGAGGTAAATTTGATCTTCACGCGTTATCTCAGCTGGGTCTTGTTCCCGCTCAGAGCTGGCAGCATTGGGGCCTGTCCAATCTCTACTGTAAGGCGCCATTTGTTTGGATATATTCTCGGGAATCGTGCACAATTCATCCCGCTGAAGGAAGTCCATGACAACCTGATTATCAAGGATATCCGCGTCACAGTGAATGATCATCCGCACAACGTCATCTGCAGGGTACTGCGAGAACTTTGCCATAGCAATCTGCAAATTTTTGGACAGCTCGTTGGAGATAATCTGTTTCTTGTCTTTGCGCTGCTTTGCCGCCACACTGCCACCAAATATCTTGGTCTCCTTTGCCATAAATAATCGCTCAACTTCATCCAACACACCCTTTTTGGCCAGTTCAGTATATTTCTCCTCCTTCGCCTGAGGGGTCAGAGCATGAGATGCCCATACAGTCACCTGAGGAGTATCAACCTTGTCCCAATGAAGTGCTTTGAGCTTCTTCTTAGGTCTGATCGATGGCATAAATGCTGTTGGTTTGGAGGGAATGGCCTGAGAAGCCATGTAGTTTGCTCTCCACCCTCCAAAGGAAGCACCAGGCGGGGGTGGGGGAGGAGGGACACCAAACGAAGCGCCAGGAGGGGGAGGAGGGGGAGGAGCACCAAACGAAGCTCCAGGAGGGGGAGGGGGAGGGGGAGGCATTTTGCCAGCAGCACCAGGAGGGGGAGGTGGCGGTGGGGGAGGGGGAACGCCTGCGCCCATCCCTGGGGGTGGAGGCGGAGGCGGCGGAGGAGGCACACCTGTTGCGGAGCCTGGTGGAGGCGGCGGCGGTGGAGGAGGGGTGCCCGCTCCCATCCCTGGGGGAGGCGGGGGAGGTGGTGGTGGGAGAGGGGGAGCAACAGTAACCGAATCGACCTTTCCATCCTTACTCTCAATTTTAGCCTCGTCCACTTTAATGGCCGGAGTCTCCGATTCAGTGAGAGGAAGTTGGTCAACAGCAGCACTCGGCTCGCCCTCCTCGGCGTCAATTTTGGGAACTTTCGCCGTAATCTCACCGAGGAGGCCAGTGGCTTGAGCAGGGTTCATTCGAGGTCTCTGGATGTCCACAAGGCGTGCCTTCTCGTACACTATTTCACCATCTTCATTTTGGGTGTGTCCCAAGCCCTCACCTAGGGTATCATCTGCTCCCGGAGCAAGGCTTCTCTTCCGGTATACGGTTCCTAGGGCGTTACTATCCAATTCTCGACGCGCATGTTCGTGGAAGTCGTCGCTAGGCTCAGGCTCACCATCCATTTGCTCCCGTAACTCTCGTAACCGGTCCGAGGGACCGTGTTGACCCCATACCTTACCCTCCAACTTAAATTGTGTCTTTGTTCTCTCGAGTTGCATTTCCAACCTCTCCAAAAGTTTCTCACGATCTAAAATCCCTCTCATGTGCGAAGGATCTGTCTCCGCTATGTTGTTCTTTTTAGCATTCGATGCGGCTATGTCCTGGGCATCTCGAAGCATTAAATAAAGCTCGCGGGTCTCCAACTCATTGCGCTGGAGCTCTTGAGCCCGAAGTCTTTGTAGATCGGCGATCTCAGCTTTGATCATTTCGTTTTGCCTTGATTGAAGCTCTATGATGCCTGTTTGCTCTTCAATCTGTTTCTGTAGTTTCTTTACTAAGCCATCCGCGCCTAGTTCAACCTGCGCCCTCATCTCATCACGTTCAGCAATTGCGGCCTCCGCAATTTGACGGGCTTCAAGAGATTCATCATATACCCGCCTCGCTTCTGCATCTGTATGAAGTCTGTCCAGAAGACTTTGTACGGTAAAAGTCAATCCTTGGCGGAGATCGAGATCGGGGAGTCTCCGGTCCATGGCAACGTAACTGAGCATCGCATCTACAAGCTGATACATCCGTAGACCATCTTCACCAGAGTTCTCGCGAATCAGAAGTAAATGTTGCATAGCCGAGAGGAAATAATCATGAGCCCGGGTCCCCTGGATTTTAGTTGCAATAGCGTCGGTTATTTGCAGCGGGTCACTCATATCCTTCACATCGCCCTCGATGCTATCTTTCATACTGCTGCTCTCCCGCTGCAAAAGGTCTTCGTAATCAATAGCCTCGTTCTCTCGAAAACGTTCAATCTGTTTGTCGATGACCTCATACTGGAAACCTTCCATCTTTGTCAGGAGGCGTTTGATTCCACAGGAGATGAATTGTGCTCGGATGTGGCATCGTAATTGCAAGTCATTTTCCGCCGCATCCACCAACATGTTGATGAGGAGCATAGTCGAAACCGCATATTCCATGAGAAGGTTCTCCATTCCGATCCCACCACTGCGGTACTCTTCGCTCGCACCTACTAGACTACCCATCTTCCCACGGCCGTCGATTGTTACTTCGACTATTCGCATCCATGCATCAAAACGTCCTGTTTCACCCTGGTGATTTTTGACATGGTCCATGGCTTGAAGGACCTTCTGGTGGCCATGTCCTTCGGCCCAGTGACAAAGGAAAGTCAGAACCTCGCTAGCTAGCTTCCTCGTGTTGAGCCGAGGAGACAGCAGCGAGCTCACAAGAGCTATAATAACCTGTTGGTGAGCTAGGGCATCGTCTGCACCATATTTGTTGTTCATTAAGGCTTTTAAACACTTGACAATGTCATATTCACGATCCAAATCTTTGTCACCGGTTGGAGGGGCAGGGACAGGGCCTGAAGCTTTGCGGCGGTTGATTTTAGAGAGAACGTTCGTAAGAGCTATTTGGCCCTGTGCCTCGACAAAAGCTTTCACCCAGCTAATTGGTTGTGTCCTCAGACTGACACTCAAGCTAGCCAACTGCTTCGAGGTGATGGAGTCATCCATGACTTTCTTGACATACCACTCTGGGCTACCCTCCTCATCCGCTCGTTCGAGTATACCAGTCGGGCCATCGTGACCATGTGTTTGCCGTGCATTTTGCCTGCGTTTTTGTTCACCTTGCAGCTCCGTCAGCCTATCTTGATGAACAAGTGTCCATTTCTTAGAAGCCGGATATGCAAGCATCTGTCTTTTTGCCTGCTCCGGGAGGTTCTGCCAGCCACGCTTCTGCATCAATTCCAAGAATAGCTGGTCGACAACGCGGTCATCCTTCGGCCGAGTGAGATACTGTTCTGGATTTATTGGAGGAGGCCTCGGTTGGGCAACCGGTGGTGGCTGCCAATTTGACTGAGTCGAAAGTCGATTTGGGTTCCCACTTGGAAAATAAGTACTTCGATCAGCCGAGTGGGCTGTTAGCGTACGTGACGAGCTATCGGACGAGAGATAACTTGAACTGCGGGTATTTGAAGAAAGCGAGGAATGGAGGCTAGCCTGATCGAAAGATATACGTGAATTGGACGAAGAGTCGGCCGTCGAAAACGAGTTAGAACTTAACCCGGTATTGGCAGCTGAGCTCCCTGGTCTCCCCCACTGTTGGTACCGAGCACCTTTATCCCCCGTGGTACTCCCAGTCATTGTCAAATTAGAGGCATGCGGAGGTGGACGAGGGCCGGTAGGATGTGAGTATGTATTGTTATCTCGAGCAGAAGTAGGATTCCACGCAGGGTACTGATGGAAGTCACTGGCCCCTTTGGCCAGGTGATTAGGCGACGGATGATTAGATGGTTGCTCTTTCCGCGACGTATCGGCCTTGGAGAGGTAATCGATTGGGATAGGTGTCTTGGTATCGGCGGGTAGGCTTTCGAACGGTATAGATGTGATAACACCTGCGGTCATTGATAGCCCAGAGGGGTCAATGTCATGAGTGTAATCTACAGATTGGACGGACGACCGTTTCGAATGTCGGGACGAACGAGAGCCAGCTGAGCTCCCGGGAGGCGCCAGGTTCTCAAACGATCCACTCCCGTCATATCGATCCTCTATCGGCCTTTCCTTGTGTAGTTTCCTCCCAAAAAATGATTTTCCAGCCGAGGTTTGTCTTGATTTATCAGGTGAGGACGTGATGGTTGGCATTTTGATGGATATCGCTTGGAAAATGCAGGCCGCAGCATGAGCGTCGTCCACAACACAAAGACATCCGCTGGGGCGCTAGAAAGATCCTTGCGGGAGAACGAATGTGCCTGCCACTCTCAGACTATAAGATTGCAGGGGTAGGGTCCAGCTTGAAGCAATATGCGATTCTTCGCACTTCTGACAGACACTAATTAATACCCGCTGCGGAGCAGCGATAGAAAAGAGAGGGGCCAAATACACAAATTCCCGCTCTTTGAAACTCACAACAACTGTGATAGACCGCAGCAAAGGTGGCGATCATATAAACTCCGGCAAGTCTAGCCTTCTAAGGGAGTTTTCACGTCCAGACCCAATTGCTGGTGTCTCTTCGTATGTCAGGGCTGAAGCACGGGCATTAGGGGAGGCGGGCTCTAGAACGCGATAGGGGCCGCCTGTGCACGTGATTTACCGCAGCCTAGGCTAGTGTCACGTGAGTGTTGGTCGGGGAAAGAGGTGGCCTGGAAGTAGGCGGTTGTTCTGTCCGGATCCTTATCGCCAGAGGCTCCTCAAAGGCCTCGACCGGAAGTCTATTTGCGATATAATTGGCCATCTAGCTCATAGGCAGGCATCGATTATGAAGTTATCATATCAATCGGAACCGCAACCTGTCATTACAACTCCGCTTTAACCTCCATACCGTCGTCACAACTTCCACCCCAGTCAAAATGGGCACAGCGTCTAGCTTCGCCAAGGTATGCTCTCTACCCATCAGTTTGTGACAGACCTATGCATCTGAACCTCTACTATTGACTAGACCATCATCATCCCAGCGGCGATTTCCCTAGCATTCTATGTTCTCTTGTCTTTTTTGATAATCCCCTTTTTCCGTCGCTATCACCAACGCTACTCGCAATACCTTCCCTTACATACCATCTCCGCACATACCTCTACCCTCCGGGACCGCATAGCGGATGCCATGATGCGTCTATTCCTACCGTCAGCATGGCGACAACAAGCACGGTTTGATGAACAGCACGATAACATTAGTATCTTTGACGAGGAAGGAGAGATCATGGTTGGGATGGATGTGGATCCTGCGCGAAGGGAGGCTTTGGAACGACGACGCAGTACTGTCGCAGAAGCGGAAAGTCGACTAAGTCGAGAATTGGAGGAAGGGTTTATGGACGACAGTGATGAAGAGGTAGATAGCCGACGGGGTTCGAGAGCACGCTGAATTATTTCGTAGATAATTGTGGGTTCGTATGGCGTTTAGGAAGGTTGATGAAAGAGTGACCATGTCCGTTGCATCAACTATCATCTCCCCAGCGGTGGCAATTGATTTCATACCAAAAGCTAGCCTTGTAAGAAGCGGTGCCCGTACCTGCCAGAAACAACTTAAGTTAGGTCTTATCGGAGCTGCAGTTTCTTTCCAATGACGCCACAGCATACCATTCAGGTTATTGCTACTAAAAATTGACTGACAAGGAATAGAATAAAGCTAGAGAATATTTCCGAAACTATTATTATATTTATCCCTGCTAAAGTCCATTCTTACCTGTACAGACCTGTAGTATGTATATACCCAAGATACTCGTCTTTGAACAATTGTGAGCAAAACAATTCTAAGCTGGAATTTAGACCCATTGGTTGTTTTGCCAATGACCATGGGTTGTTGGGATGTTCAAATTCTAAAGCGGCGGCGGTTACCGATCTTCTCAACCCCTGGTTGATCAAATCAAGCTTCTAATGATCTACAGTGGAGCCCACAAGGACCCAAAAAGAAAAAAGGAAAGAAAACCAAGGTATGAATAACAAGATACGATTTACATAGAAAGGTAGGCTAGTCAGGATTACGCCAGTAATTATGCCATTCTATGGTTTAGATTCTTTAATAAATCTACAAAGACCAACTTACTCCATACCAATATTATGTGAGAATAAAACCATCTGAATTTCAGGTATCATAAGTAAAAATTGCCGAGGACTCTTCAAACCAGAAGCGTGCGCCAAGAAAGCATTTTAATAAAGTCACTCCCAAGTGATTCTAGAGGCCTAGGCCTTGTTTCTCTGACCATAGGCCCTGGTGACGTAATCACCGCCGTGAACGATGAGATCCTCATTCTTATAGTCATGGCGACCAGAGAAGTAGCTGTCGAGGATAGCCTTGGTGCCTTGAGCGTAACGGATCTGGGCGTCGATTGAGGTACCAGACATGTGAGGAACCATAGCATTGCCACCACCCCATGGGTGCTGGGCGTAGCGGAGTGGGTGGTCCTTCGGGGCGGGCTGAGGGTACCAGACATCACCACCATAGCCTCTCAGGTGGCCGGACTTAAGGGCTTCGGCAACATCCTCCTTCACAACAATGGCGCCACGGGCAGTGTTAACGAGCCACGAGCCTAGATAAGAAGTGAGCCAATATTCATGTAGCCTAAGCTGCGTGTGCGGGTGGCAGTACTACTTACCCTTCTTCATCTTGGAAATGAGGTCCTTGTTGAACAAACCACGGGTCTTCTCGTGGAGGGGGCAGTTGATCGTAACAACATCACACTGAGCAAGCATCTCTTCGAGGGTGTCAACGCGGCGGCAGCCAATTTCCTTCTCTGCCTCGGGGCTAAGGGGCTGGTAGTCATAGTACAGAAGCTCCTTGCAGTCAAAGGGCTTGAGGCGGCGGAGGACACGCTCGCCAATGCGGCCAACAGCGACAGTTCCGACGACCTTGCCCTCCAAATCAAACTCGTTCTTAGCAACAGCGGCAACGTCCCACTCACCACGGGCGATCTGCTCGTGGGCGGGGACAAAGTTGCGGACCAAGGTAAGAATAGTCATAACGACATGCTCAGCAACGGAGGTGACATTGCAGCCAGTCACCTCAGCGACAGTGATACCGCCATTGGTCTTGTTAGCAGCGTTCAGATCGACGTGGTCCGATCCAACACCAGCAGTTACTGCGATTTTGAGGTTCTTGGCCTTGGCCAGGCGCTCCGCGTTGAGATAGCCGGGGTGGAAGCTATCAGCAACAGTTTAGCTGACAAGTATGGGCACAAAAAGACGAATGGGGTTCACGAACGGTGTGGTAATGATGACCTCAGCATCAACGAGTTCCTTGTCGAAGGTAGAGTTCTCGCCCTCCTTGTCGGAGGTGGTGACCAGAGTGTGGCCCTGCTCCTCAATCCACTTCCTTAATCCGAGTTCGTTCTCGGTGGTACCCAAGAGACCAGGTTGTTGCTTGGCGTGCTCTCCGCCCTAGACACATGGTTCGATCAGTTCTCGGTGTCACGGCTTTTCCAACGGAATATTTTTTTTTATCTTCTTTTCCTTTTTTTTTTGATTGGAGGGGGGACTTACGTCATAGAGGACCATAAGAACTTTACCCTGTAAGCTCGCAGAGGCGGTCAGCGTACGCGCACCAGCAATGGAATTGGCCAGAGAAGCCCTGAAGGGACTGCTAGAAGTAAGAGATCCTTTAGAAGAAAGGAGAGAGGTGGCAGGCCGCCGAAGCTGGCGGGAGAAAGAACGGAGAAATACCATTATGAAGTAGATTCAATTAATTAAACCACGGCAATAGTGATGGTTTTGAAATGATTTCTAAAACCAGAGGATCAGTCAACTATTTAATCAATCCGGGATATCATGTCGTCAATGACTTGATTTGGAGAAGAGGAATCAAATCAGGTGAAAGAGTTGTGACGCGGGGATGGGAAGGACGAGTGGGGAACAGTTGCAGGAGGACGGGTTGAGATGGAGGGGCTTACCAAATCTAGATCGATTGACCGATTCTCTGTCTCTGTGTGTGTAAATTGCTGTTGATGAGAGGGATATGACGGGGAATGTAACTCCAATATATAGTAAATAATTGGGCACCAGTAGACCGTTTCTTACTCAAAAAGAATTCATCTAGGACCCCTCCTTTTTTCTCCTCTTTTTGCTTTCACGTTGTCCACCTATTCTTGGATGTGAGAATCTACGACCCCACCGCTAGTAGATCTTATTAGACGCCACTGTACCTCGTATAATTCTTAGGGGAGGGTGTAGAAAAGGACAAGTGGAACAAGCTGCGTCTTCTCCGCACGCGGGACTCGCAGTCGTCTTGTGAACGGATATGAAATGGACTGAACTACCATTAGTTGAAGTTTGTTAATCCACTCACAACCTTGATGGTTTGACAAGGGTCAACAATGGAAACAATGCCCATTGGAACAACAAAATCATCGTAGGTAAGAGTAGTATGTACATACAGTATCACGTAAGTGGGGATGATATGCGGGGTGTACAGTAGAGTATGCCCAGTAAATTACACATATATATTGGTATGTACAGTACATCGAGGAATTAGGGGTGTACGACAGTACGCCCATACATGCTGCATATTTAGGCTACAGGAGGATACTTCACGTGTGTAACATATCGAAGGATCTTTTAGCTCATTGTGGTAAATTGCTACGCTAGGCTACTCCCCAATTCCGGAATCGATACACAGAGCCTGGAGGCGTAAGTAGGTAGTACCCCTCATGAGGGGTTTGCACTCCCTATTGGTCAGGTAAGCACTCCCGTGCAATTGAACCATCTTCGATACCTCAATGAGGGGCAATTGTTTCAAGGTTCCCCTCATGAAATGATGATCGATTAAACTGTTTCAATTTACCTAAAATGGTCCTGTATGCCGCGTCACTTGAATCCGATCGGATCAAATTGCCGCTGGTGGTGTCATTCATCCATACTCATCGTTGTGATCCACAATACTTATGTAAATGCCCAAGGCCCATCTCAAACTAGAGTGACTAGAGAACTTTGCTATTAAGTTAGGAAAGAATCGCGTGCTCCGCATCTACCACGCCCGGTAACTGCAACTAAAACATCCCAGGCCCTGCGAGATCCAAACCCGAGGATCGACCGTGCTTCCATGGAGTCTTTGTTCTCAATCCCACTCGTTGGGAGGCATCGGTGATGGGACCCCCCAGTCCGAGATGTCAACTTCATAACCATCATCCGTAATGAGGGGAAGACTTATTCGAGTCTCCACTGTCCCCAATGCACTCGCCACATTCCTGCCATATCATGCAACCAATGTACCGAAGAGTGCTGCTATTGACCCTAGATTTTCGATGAGCGAGGAAGGCCAGTTGGGGTCTAGGATCAATCAAGAAACCAGTCATGGCGATAAATCAGCATGGGACCGCAAGGCCGCAATACCCCTTCGCTTCTCCGGATGCTTGATGCCTTTCCGTTTGAATGCGACCGTGGTTCCTTAAGGTGGAAGAACGTGGGTGGGGATGGGATTTAATGTACAATTTTCTATAACTAGACGGTTATGTCTATTGCAACCCACAGCAGCATGACGGGCATAACTCCAGATTAAAATACAACATTGACTAATTTACCTCCCTTGACGACAATTACGCGTCTCCGTTTCTCCCAATCATTCTTCTCACGCAGCCAAGTGCGTCCTTCCTCGGTGTCTAGAATGCGATTGATTATAAAATCCTGTTCGTCCAAAGTGACCCCAGACTTCTCGCTTGTTTCAGCCGTCGTGGTGGACATCTGTCGTGGAATTGTGACAGTGAAACGCAACTTTCCGTTAATCTGTACAGCCACGGTTTGACCACTTCGTGCAGACAGAACATCGACTTGCTCTGAGGTCAGAAGAGGTGTCGGCCAGGGGCAATTGAAAATCGCCGGCACATCAGTTGCAATAGCCACGGTATTTTTCGTCGGGTTACAGCTGATTATCGGTTTGTTGAGGGTTTCCCAACTCTCAGAAGCCAGTGCTGGGGCAATAGGTGCCAGTAGACGGAGGAGAGTGGAGACACACAGGTAAAGAACCTGTGATGACGTAGGGGTGGACGAGCACAGCGTATTGGTCAACTTGGTCAGGTCAGAGATGACAGTATTCAGTCCGTAAGGATTGTTTTCTATACAACTAGTGATAGACATAATGGTTCTATGAGTGAAGAGAACAGCATCTGCGTCACTGTCACTGAGGCTCTGCAGATGGTCAGGGAGGGCTGTGACGTGGGTGGACTGCGCCAAATCATCTGGGTTTAAAGTATATGACGATGAAACTAGCGTCTGTTGCGCATCCAGGACAAGCTTCCAAAGTCGGCCAAACCAGCGCTCGATTCCCACTATTTTTGTTTCATCCCATTCAAGAACTTCGCTGACGGGTGCGGAGAAGAGCACATGCGCGCGAGTAGCATCGGCGCCATACTTCTGGGCGCAAGCCGTGGGATCCACGCCGTTGTGCTTGCTCTTTGACATCTTTTCAAACGACACGTTCGGCATAACCTGAGTACCCTTGATCATCGGTCTATCCGGGCTAGAAAGATCCACTTCAGATGGATGGAGGAATCTCCCAGTAGAAGGCTCCGAGTACGTCTTTCCGTGGACCATGCCCTGAGAAAGAAGTGTCTTGAATGGCTCCAACGGCCCGGCAACGTCACATACCCGAGAGAGTTCTGGAAACAAGTCGGACTTGGAAAGGAATTTGTAGATGAACCGGGCGTAGAGTAGGTGTAGGATAGCATGCTCGACACCACCAATGTAAACATCGACTGGTCGCGCAGATGAAGGTGAAAACGGTTGTTGTTTGTTGGTACTATCTAAAAATCTGAGGAAATACCAAGATGAATCGACAAATGTGTCCATAGTATCTGTATCCCTTTTGGCTGGACCTCCACAACTTGGACATTTAGTATGTACCCAATCATCAGATGACTCGAGAGGATTTCCTCTTTTACCCTTTAACCAGTCCCCTTTTATCTTGGGCAATTTGACTGGGAGCTGATCGTCTGGCACGGGCACAGGGCCACAACCTGCGCAGTGGATGATCGGGATTGGAGCGCCCCAATAGCGCTGCCTGCTGATCAACCAGTCTCTCAATCTCCACTGTTCTACAGCACTACCATGACCAACGGCTTTGAGGTCATCGACTATTTTTTGACCGGCCTCGTGGGAATGAAGGCCCTGGTATTTCCAGCATCTCGAGTTAAGAAAACCTTCTTGAGTAAAAGCTTTCACGTCACCAGCAGGAAGTTCACCGGTACTAACTCCAAGGTCGGCTTCGGGTGTACGCTTGGGCTCAATCACAATAGTTATGAACTCAGGTTGAGCATTCTCTTTGAAAAATGCCAGGTCCCTAGAATCGTGACCTGGAACCCCCATCACTGCTCCCTCTCCGTAGTCGCTAAGAACATAGGGAGCCGCGAATATGGGGAGTTGACGAGCGACATGAGGGCTCTCCTTGTCGATGATGTGCAATGGGTGAGAGGCGATCGCGGTTGACAATTGATATCCGGCCTTGGAGTCAGCAGGAAGGGAAGCCGCCTCATCCAAAAACTTGCGAAGCTCAGAATCTTTCTCCGCAGCCGATAGAACGATGGGGTGGTTCAAGGATAGAGCAAGATATTCTACCCCGTAAAGTGTATCTGGCCGCGTGGTGAACACGTCGACTTTCGTATTGCTGATTCCATTTCCCTCTACTGAAACAGGAAACTTGATTTTAGCACCATACGACTTTCCCAGCCAGTTTCGCTGCATAGACAGCACCCGCTCAGGCCAGCCGCCTGCTAGAGAGTCCAGGTCATTCAAAAGAGCTTCCTTGAAGTCTGTTATGCGGAAGAACCACTGTCTCAGGTTCAACTTCTCGACCTTTGCCCCGGACCGCCATGAGAAGCCATTTGCATCAACCTAGCAATACAGTCAATGTCAGTGTGTAGGCGCACAACGCCAGTCACAGCATTTACCTGCTCATTTGCCAGGACCGTTTTATCCACGGGATCATAATTTACCAACGCTTCAGCTTGATATGCCAATCCTTTCTTGTAGAGCATCAAAAATATCCGTTGCGTATGTTCGTAGAATTCAGGTGAGCACGTTGCAAGCTCCTAGTACATTGCAACAGCAACCAGTTAGCATATGATCTCAGGCAAGGAACTTCACAAATTTTTGGCTCACTCGGTCCCAATCGAAGGAAGTAGATATACTTCGCAGCTGTTCCTTCATCCTAGCGATATTATCCTTCGTCCATTCTGCCGGGTCAACTCCCCGCTCTATCGCCGCATTTTCCGCTGGTAACCCAAAAGCATCCCACCCCATTGGGTGCAGAACCTCATGACCACGCATGCGATAAAACCGTGCAAGCACATCAGATATCGTATATACACGCAAGTGACCCATATGTAGCGTACCTGAGGGATAAGGAAACATGGATAGTATATAAGACTTGGGCTTCTCTGACTTATCCTTCGTCTCGGTGGCGACGGATGATAGTTCCGTCTTCTGGGAATACCATTTTTCTTGCCATTTCCTGTCAATCGCCAGTAGATCGAGTCTTCTGGTGTCGATATTCGGCGGTGCGGTTGTTGCGAAACGAGTTAAGGCAGGAATTGGAGATAACCAACACCCGCGCTTCCATCGTCCTTGCACTAAGACGGTCCGAGTCGGACTCATTCGTAAACGGGATAGGGACGGCATAATAACTACCTAGTCATTGTGCCATATGCAGGGTATTCGAATTGACGCAATTAAGCCACTGGAATATAGACAAGGGTCTTGTCAAGCAAAAAGGGTCCTTCCATCGAACAAATCTATCTATGTTGAAGTCATAAGGTTTCTCGGGATAGCCTAAACCTAATGCGGGTTAGTGTATTTTCTTGGTTGGTTGGCTCTAGTGTTTCTGCAATGCTATGTACCTACGACGACGACGAAGACGTAATGATACTTTAATCCGAAGTTTAATAAAAAGGATATTTCTCGCTAGGTGGCCATGCTAAAACAGCAGTAAGCTCTTCTGCAACATCTACACAGGTGAATAGATATTTCGTGAGTATAGAAATATATCCTAGATACTATGTACTACGTTTACGAGCCTTTCCTACTAGATTACAACCTAGGCGGTGTAAGTTATCAGTATGAGAGTAATCATCAAAGGCTACAAGAATATCATATACTTGATTTGGTTGTACAAGCAGAGAAGTTCAAATCAAACGATCAAATCTCGTGCAAGGAGTCATTGTTGTGAGCTGTAAGCTTTGTTTTGTCGGTGGCTAGGGAGACATGTTTCCGAATAGGAGAATAACCGAGTAGAAACAAAGGGCTGCGGTGAGATCAGACAAACCGATACTCTGCAGCTCAGAAGACCAGACATGGTATATATATTTCAAGCAAATATACTGGCCCTGGGTATAGTCTAAAGCTCTATCTAACCTAAAAGCCCAGGCAGCACACAGCTGTGCGTATAGTAAAATGTCACGGTAAGAACCAGTCACGAGGAGGAGGAATCATAATCGCAGAATATCTCCATTTCGATCAATACCACCCCGGAAATGATCAGCCACCACGTTCCCGCCTAGGATCGTCTCCTCCACGACCCACTGCACATGCTTAGGTTCTATGCGGCCATACCAGATTCCCTTGCCTGCAAGTGGGTGCGGAAGTGAGGAAGCCTTCATCGTCATACCCGGAGGCATATACACTATCACATTACCTGCATACTTGTGGCCGCCTATATGGCTGATCAAGCCCACGTGAGCATGTCCGGAACTATCAAATGGTTGACTGTCACTTCCTGCCGGCCCAAAGCCTTTAGCACGGAGTACTCTCCGGAATTCGTTCTCTAGTACTGGTGCCATTACGCCACATCGCATGTCGCGCCCACCGTGGCCGCAAATAAGGATAACAGGGGAATGATATATATTCAGGGCATCCGTGAATCTGGATGCCAGTTCCGGCTTCCGAGTTAATTCAGCCTTCCTAGCTTCAGGGAGGGACTCTGACATAGCACTAAGCTTCTTGGGGAGAAGAAAGGCTCGTACAAAGGTAGATAGGTCGGCCCCCGAGCCTGTGGATTCTTGAATCTCAATTGGAATGCTGGGGAAATATTTAAAGCTGGGGAAGAGGAAGGCAGATGCGGTGGATTGGGTGCCGGTATATGAAGAGGCCGGAAGGAAGGAAGAATTGCTAACAAGAATGTTGTTAAAAGGCTTCATCCGTCAGCAGTGTGTCCATCATAAGAGTAACCGAACCCAGAGCGCTGCCTACATTAGCATAGCGTCCTCCACGGCCCAAAAGGCTCTTCAATCCCCTTGCCAGATGCCCCCATGTATGGTGTTTCCCGTCGTCTTCAATACGGCTTGTCCAATCTCTTTGTCCGGTACAGATAAGGACTTGCTGCGCGTAGGCTGCCATCGTCCCATTCAGAGGTTGATCATAATCTATGGGAAGCCGATCAGGCATTGATGGTGTAGGAGGGCATGGGCAACTGGGTTCTGGGCAGGATTTGGCCACAGGAAACGGTGGAGGGATATTGAGAGGAACCCGCGGAGGATTTGGGCGGCATGCAGTAATAGAAAGAGAGCGGGCTGTTGATATTCTGTTGGGTGTCCAGCAGAGCACGGGTCGCAGCCTCATGATTGACAGAATCTGTTTAGGTCTATCCTGACCTGGTAATGAAGTGAGGAGTTTTGGAAACATGCACACTGACTCTACATGGAACTTTGTACATAGCCAGGCAAAAGCGGTCGCTGCTGGTGAACTCGTACCGAGAAGGGTAAAATGCCCGAGGCCGATGCGGAGATAAACGGGAATCCAATGGTATTATCAATCATCCATGATCCGTGGTCTAGAATCCTACTAATGGATGGAACGGTAGTTGATTGACTCCTATCCAGTTAGAACGGCCAATTATGTGCTCGGTACACAATACATCTATATATACGTATATATATATATATTCATTAATTCCTTTCGAAGTTATTGAAAGAAACAAAAGTGAAAAAGAAAAAGGCGTCATTTCAAGAGGGGCATCACAGTGATGCATTGCAAAACGCACACCTGGGTAGTTCACGAGCGACTCAATAAAATAATTACATGAACAGCTTGACACATTTACGTCGCATAAGCGTATATAATACTCGGCTATGCTCCCCTATCTTTCACTTCTCAGTGATTTGTGAATGCAATCAAAGCGTTAGAAGAACCCGTTAGAGGCCAGAGCGCATAATAGAAACCAATGGCGCCTCCAACAAGAATCGTATAGTACGCGATGGTCCAGCCAATGCTGAGTTGATTATACGCGTAAACCACCGCCCGATTTGGATCATCTTTACCTTTAGCTAAAGTAGATCCCAGGGGAACGCCAGCTTCAACTCTTCCCCAAAGCCGGGGAAGTCCGCACCAATTGCAAAATGCGTGAGCAAGGATGACGGCCAGTAGAGATCCTGTACGCAGATAGATGAAGGTTACATACCATCCGAAGATGGTAGTATAGCCGAATTGGAAAATCGACCTGAGCAACGCCGCTAGAACCGAGGTGTCCGGGTGAGTTAGACGAAATTCGTAAAAATGATGTACATGGGCGATTCCAAAATAAAGAGGTGCTGCGAACACGATGCGACTCGGAGGTACCTTGGAGAGTATATGGAGAGGTACGATGACAGAACGGAACATGATCTCTTCAGTGACGGGACCCTATATATATGTACATGTAGAATGTGAGTGGGAGGAGGATAGCTAATTAATGCTATTGATTTCAACTCACAGCGACGTAGTTTCTCCATCCGATCCACCCCCGAAGTGTTTCGGAAATCCTACTTCCTTTGATCCAGTCTCTCCACTCGCCTTCGGCGATCCCTCGTTCGAAGAGGGGCCCAGCGAACAAAATGGATGTTAGCAACAAGCTTCGAAAAGCCTCAGCGAATCCCATGGGCCACCACCCGAGAAGTTTGAGTGCCTCAAATAAAGAGACATCGCCCTTGGCGGTTATCAACCATGCAACAGCCAAAGTGCTGCCGATGCAAGACCAAGTCACAACCTTAATTCTAGCCCGGATCACCGATGGAGCATCTCGGCTGAGGGTGGGAGATGGTCGGGTAGTGGAAGACACATAAAAAGGGACCACGTAGAATAATGTTAGACAGATCTGTAAGGCATTCGTAAGTTAATTCTGAAACGAACTATGCTATCATCTATAAAATGAGAAAGGTTAAATTCTCCCACCCTTCCTTTTGGTGGGAGTTACCCCTTTTCCAGGTTACAATGATGCTATTTTTATAGATATTTGTCGGAGAAACGCTAAGACGGGAGAGTAGATTTGCCTACCGAGAAGAAAGCTGCCGTCTGGGCCGAAATGACCGGTTCATCTGAAGACGAACGATTAGAGATAGACGAGGCCATGTCTGATTGCCGGGCGTACCGTAGGCTTTTGCATAGAGGGTCTTAAGGCGCGCCAGAATATTGATAGGGGCCATATCTACCTGAGTCTAATGGCAGCTTGGTAGAACTACCGAGGGTACAGGTCGGAGAGATAGTATATAGAACTAAAAATACAGAATTTGAGCCAGGTAATGTCGCAAAGTGCATCAGGGGAGTTAAAATGATGATCCTTCTGGAGGCCGTCGACGATGCGGGGACAATTGCTAGCAGACTGGGAAAAGAAAAAAAAATCAGAAAAGGAAAGACAAAGAAAAGCGAAATTTGTCACTTTCCTGCCTGATTCTGAAGGCAGAAGGCCGCCTACCCGCAGGTGAACCGTAGGATCGTCTCTTATCATGTGCCATGGTTACCGACCTTAACTTGAGTTCTATTCCAACGTATATCTTCCTTCATACAATGACGTACTCGCTGCTGAGTACTTCAGAGTATGTATGTATGTATATATGTACATTGATGACCCTATCCCACATGTCTAGACGCACCATTCAATCTCACAATCCATCTGTCAATCTTTAAGAAACAATGGTAACTTATTCTCACTAACGCAGGCTGACCGACTCCACATCTGCTGAGTTGGCAGCTATGGGATGATCCTTCGCTTTGTCTCGTGAACCTCGTCCTCTTATTGGGCTGCATGAATTGCGAAAAGGCCAATTTCCTCCTTTCTACTACGAATGAGACATTCTGGAAGCCTCGGCCAACGCTGGCTCGCTCAGCCACATTCGCCCTAGTGGGATCGATCTCCAGTTCATTTCGCTGCTCCAGCCTCCCCGAGAGCTGGAACTCCACCGTTTGGATTGGTCACACTCGGGACGATCGTCCTCGTGGAGTTTGACCTTTGGCTCAGAGATAATGTGATGAGACCCTATAGCATACAGATGGATAGGGACACACTGCTGCGTGCGGATGCAACACTCTATGCACCCTAGAGGGGCCTTGCGTACCGCTACGCCAGCCAATCTGATCTCGTTGCTTACTCCGAATTTTGACCCCCAACAATCGGCCGAACCCCTCCCTCCACTCTTAGTTTCAGCCGGATCAACTACAAGCGAAATGACCAATTCCGCTCATAATATCCGAAGCTCCCGTTCGTGTTCAATTATGAATATGCTTATTATTAGATATTGATGATCGCCACATGTTTGGGGCACTTAATGACGAAGGACCTCAGATGCAAAACAAATGATCCAGACCTCCCTCGACCCAATTTACTTCCTCCTTATTCGATCGACAGGGCAATTCGATTTACCTAAGCCGCGAACTGCAGGTCAATTCCTGCCTTGGCCTACTCTTTTCTTTTTCTTTTTTCCTTCCCCCACTAATTGAGGTGTTTCAGATATTGCTCTAGAGCGTGCAGCTTGCATGCCCCTGGACGGATCCATTTCCTGTTCCAGACCTTATGCTAACATCGTTCACCGCCGCTAGACAACAGGATTCCGGGGCCTCTTAAATATTACCACCAGCGCCTGCTTGCATAACTACCTCGTTTCAGATTTCGGTTTTTTCTCTTCCAGTCGTTGTGGTCTTTTGTCGCTCTTTGGAAACATTTTTCTGGCCTCGGTTCGACGCTCTCTTCTCGATTGCCGGTAGATATGACTCAGCTTATCTAACTTTTGACGATTTCTTCAACTGCCGGATCCACGCTCCTTTTAATGTTACGTCCCGTTGGACGCACCTGCCGCTCATTTGATGTCGTTTGTGTCGAGACATTCTTTATTGCATCACAAAAAATTATTGACCAAAACAACAAAACAATAACAACAACGCCAGCAGCCGTCGATCGCTTGCTTCATAGACTAAACTCGCCAACGCTCCTTTCAGGTTCTTGGACGAGCAGCCATTGATTATAATTATTATTATTATCATTCTCATTCATTATTGATTGATTTTTTTTCGTCCTTTTATCTTTTCTCGATTTTAAGCCTGCAACTTCGGATCTACTTTTAGAACCCTCTTCTTTCATATTATTCTATACACTTTTGCAACTGGTATCCCCTGATAATGAACTAATCATCGCTCAACAACATGCGCCCAACTGGATCTTCGACTACGTCGTCTCCCGGACGGAGAGCTCTGCATGAGCGCAGTTCTTCTCAAACGAACGAGGCTTCACCACCACAATCCCTACGAGTTGTTAGTGATAAGCACAATGACCAGGGGGATAAATCTGATGTTTACATGGCGACTCCGTATCCGACCAAACCGGAACATATCCTCTTGCCACGGCCCGGGAAAGGTCAAGAATTCATCCCGGATTCTAAGTTCCATGTTGATGAGACACCCAATGAATCTAGTGCCACACTGTCAACGGAACTTAGTCAGATTTTGGATAGCAGCTTGATTGAGCAGTCTACTGGCGATCCGTGGGACTTGTCTTCAACCTTCGATGCTGCAAATTCCCCGCCTCAGGTGTGGGAGGATGGTCCTGCCTCCAGCAAGTCCTCTTTTCCAGATCCTGGTCCTGCACAGCACAAAGCAATTGACCTTCGGTCTGACGAAATTTCTTTTTCGGATGAGGAGCCGAATACGCTGCCTGCGGCTGCTCCAACAATCAAGACTGTAGTTTCCGACACGTCATCCGGTCAACCATCTCGCCCTGCAAATGCTGCATCAAGCAATTCTAGTCCCAATGTAGTACCTATTGGGCCATCCTCTAGTCCGAATTTCGTTGCTCTTGACAGCTCAAGTCTGAATTTTGTCCCGCTTGGCGCTTCGTCCAACCCAGAGAGCGGCTCGCGCTCAAACTCGCTCTCTTCCTTGAACTCCCTAGGAACCGTGATCAGGTATATAGGAGCTGCTCCCTGGACGCATGGCTCATCTTCCGAACAGTCGAGTTCACACTCTTACTCTTTTCGTTCCAATCCCCCGTATCCCGGGCCGTCTGTGCGCTCGAATTCAAATCGCGTGCGTGAACGGAGTCACTCTCGGTCTGTTACCTCATCCTCTCGCAGCGATCCATCCTCAGATATTCAAGCGATTGTGGATAGCGGTGTGTTTCTCCAATATCCGACTATCCGTGCCCCATCCTCAAGCTCACGGGTAGATGTCTCGCACTCTGCAGACTCCTTGGAACACACCGGCCACGAGACCGCAGCGGATGGTGTCTCGGAACACTTCAAATCGCACTTATCCACAGTTACGTCTCGATGGTCCGCTGAGTACGATTCTAGGTCAGCTTCTCCGGCCGACCGTACCAATACGCCCGAGCCGTCTAGGCCTGTTGCAGCGCTTGCCCGTCAGAGACCGACATCGTCTTCGGTGTGGTTAATAAACAGCGCGGACGGAGATGAATACTTGGATGATGTTTCTAATCTTCCAGCCCGTCCTTCAAACCCGGCGGTACCGAGTAGCCACTCCTCCGGATCGAGACAAAGCAGCGTTCGCAGTACAAAGCGGCCGGGCACTAGCTCTAGTATGGCCTTTAATGTACTGCCTACCTGGGCCAAAATGTACTATGGGCAACCTGTGAGTTCTGCACTATCCTTGGTGGAAGGTAGTCGTCCATCCTCATCGCGTCCTGCAACGCCCAACCTCAACCCCCTCCATCGTATATCCACCGCCGTTACACGCCCGAGGACTCGCACAAATGAAACCGGACAAAGCATACGTTGGATGAGCAGAACTGATCCACGCGACCCTCGGACTCACTGGGTGAAAGGCTCAGAGGCTGCGGCGAGACCCGGATATTCGCGTCATCAATTGCGACACAGCTGGTCCCCGCATTTGTACCCTGACAGGCGCAATGTTCAACAGAGGGGGAGTGCTTGGAGAGCCCCGTCCATGGATTCACGAACAGAGCCTTTCCTTGGGCGGAGGAATATTCAAGTATGGTCGTTTTGCCTGGGATTTGTATGCCCATTTGGTAAGTGACAATTTATACTTAAACATGATCAACTCAGACCTAGTGCTTACTTTTTTACAGCATGGCTCATCGCGGCATTCCTTCCCTTGCCCCCTAAACCAGATATGATGCTGGATGAAGACAGTGAGCCCGGACGTGAAAAGACACTCCAAATGCGAGTACTTGACCTTGAACGGAAGCGGTACGAAAATGCTAGGTGGTGGAGGAACCTTAATCGATGGATGAACCCTCTGGGACTGTTGATCATTACTATCATTGTGGGTGGTCTTTTTACTAGTACTAAATACTTTATGCTAAGTTTCCTTGCAGGTCACCCTGGCTGTCGTGGGAACCAAGGTGGGCTTCTAACGCACATCAACGCTCTTGACGACCCTTCTTCTGGCGTTATATGGAGGCCATACTGGTTGCTCTTTTTCTCTCTCTTCCTTTTCGCTTCTTCGACCGGATCGGACTTCGACGATCTTCGTTATTACTTCCTGGGAGTCGGTTTCTTCAAGGCTGCCGTACCTATCGGTAACATCAGTCCCGCGTTTTGATACCCTCACCGCTTCCTTACCTTTCTATATCGATTTGGCTGTTTGCATCAACCCGATTATACTACTCGACACGACTGCACGACGTGATGCGCATTATGCTTTGTTTATTCTTACCCTTCATTTACAACCTTAATCTATTAGGTGTTTGGGCTCTCTTTCGTACGATTTCTAAAATACCAATGATATTGGTGAAGTCTTATGATTGGAGCATGCGGCGCTGGATTAATTGGGGTTGGTTCCACGACGGATTATGGATATATGTCCTGTTCTTCATATAAACTTCTGTATATTCTCTTCTTCTTTCCTGTATTTATGTATACATGCCTTTATTATGAATCTGAGACTAGAAACTTACTTTTATATTCTTTATACGCGTTCTTAAATCCATGGTGACTGCTATTCATGTATGGAATTTTTGCAATCTCAACATTAACAGTCATTTATAGATGGAATACGTTTTCTATATGAGATTATGCAACATTGAGACTTCACAACATAACTTCTACGGTGCAAATCTAGAATCTTCAGTAGCGGTCGGATAATGCAAGGATAGGTACTATATATTAAAAACCATCGAGCGATGCTAGAGTGGCCCCGGGAAGTGTCCACAAGACAACCACTCAATACAAGTGAATAGTGCGTGCATAGCCAAGTTTTGGACGAACAATGACAATTTCAAGCCCATATCAATCCAGCCGACAACGATCGGATTGGGTCTGCTTGCTCGCGCCACTACTAGGACTCCCTGAAGACTTCAACTAGCTGATTTCTTGAATTTATCAAGAGAGTGTGTTGCTATTGCTTCCGGCCAATTTTGTCTTCTACGGCAGCCCTCAGCTCATTGCCTGTAGGCATGTTGACTAAGCTGCCTCGTCTCTGTCTGGATTCAATTTCAGTCCTGATCTCCTGGACTGCATCATCGAATTCTTGGATTGCATCATTCGGTAAACCCAGAGTTGGTTGTCGCATATTTTCTGAGCTGACTGTTCGAGGGACGTGGGGTCTATTGCGCCCTCTCAGCTTCTTCAGAAGTAACCCTTTGGCGGGACTAGCAAATAATGCAAGAGATACAATATTGCCAACGATGCCATAGAAGTAAACACTGCGCCAGACTCTGATGGAGTCACTAAAAGATAAGAAGATGAAAGGCATGACAGCAAATGACAAGGTGAGCTGAGTCACAACATAGCTGGCAATATCATAATATTTCTTGTAGGGAGTAGGCTGATTGCCGTCAGGGGTCAGGAAAAACGGACGAACATAGCGACGAAAATCTATTGCAGTTGATCAGCAAGAGGGGATGGCGGGAAGGATTGAGGTAATGAGGTACGTGATACATACTCTTAGCTACAGTTTGGACAAATGATCCCAAAACAAAGGTCAGATAATACCCCGGATAGAACCCGTGCCAGAATGCGCTGGTGGCAAAGGTAGCGAGACTGGCGCGGAAGCCAGGTTTCCTACCCTTAGGAGTGACACGAAGGTAGACATAGTTTCGCAGCCAATGATTTGTATTCTTGTTCCAACTTCCCAAATAGCCGTGGGAGTTTTGAGCAGTTTCGAGACTCCATGGGTCGACATTTTCCAACCGGTTCCAAAACACTTTCCCCGACTTAGGATCGAAGCCGTTGTATCCCATGCCGGACAAGACACAAGCACCTTCCGTGAGATACCACACTCCATAATATTTTAGCCGGGCTGTAAAGCCAAGCATGTGTAAGATCCACACCCGTCGAAGGAAGGAATACTGCATGAATGTCTCACTGAGGACCAGTTCTTGGCTGTAGAGCGACCCAAGCTGCAAGAATGCAAATATCCACCCTAGCCCAGCTAAAGCCTTTTTCGTGGCGGGCGTTCCACTTCGGGGGATCTTGCGCTTCTTTCGAGTCGGAGGAACCTTGGAAGGGTCCGTTCCTGGAGGCACGTCAAAGAGTGTGGTGTCGATCCACCGACGATAATCGACATATTCGAAAGACGGACCCGCGAAGAGTGAGGGGAAGAAAAGTATATATCCGATATAGTCTAGGATGCTCGGAAAGTCCCTAATTGCGGCATACTTTTGAGGATCTGAAAGGTGGTCCTGGGGCAAACGGCCGTCATGCACATTCCAGCAGAATGACGAGAGTTTCATGACGAGCACCATCTGGGCTCCAGTGATATCCGTTGCGTGTGCATCGTCGACCAGTTGCCGGTAAATGTGGCTAATGGACATGTGGCCCATTAGAAAAATGAATCCGATCCATGGCATCAACGACCCATCAATATAGTAGGCAATGGCGTAAATACCGGCGGCACTGTAGCCCAGCGTCCGGAGGCCATCCCAGAGGTCAAACAAGCCCACCAGATAGAACAACGATACAGCAATGATAAATGCATTCTTTTTCCAGGGCTGAGCGTCAGGGATTCTTTTCAAGAGGGCGGCCAGAGGGTAGGAGAGTATGAATGATGCAATGAGCTTCACTGATCCGATAAAAGGTAACCGTTTAGCGATTTGAGCGAGGCGCGGAGCCATTGGGAGATCTTACGTTCATCAACGGAAGCCCCCGTGAGTCTGGCAGGGTACTCGAAAACTGAGGAAAGTAAGGAAGCAAGTCAGTCATGTCCAATTTATCACCTCGGAAAACAGAGCTTCAAGACTCACTGAGA
Organism: Aspergillus alliaceus; assembly: GCF_009176365.1. Classification (NCBI taxonomy): domain Eukaryota; kingdom Fungi; phylum Ascomycota; class Eurotiomycetes; order Eurotiales; family Aspergillaceae; genus Aspergillus; species Aspergillus alliaceus. The sequence goes on along the minus strand of NW_022474688.1, from coordinate 1,040,865 downwards.
TCTACGTATGGCAGCATGGCGGAACATGAAGAAGAAAATAAAGGAATAGGAAGCTGCAATTGATGGCTGCTTAGACAAGTATATAAGACATCGAAAAGGATTGGGGTGGTTGAACGTTGTTGCGGAATTTGAAAAGGTTGGAATTATTGAACAGCAAAAGATCATACATATAAGTATGGATGGAAGGGAAGATTAAATCACATGCCATCATTTATTAATTTAATTAAATTGAAAGGCGGAGAGCGACCTTCCTTTTCTTACAAGTAATTGGCCGCTCCTCCCCAAACAACAACAACAACAACAACAATTTCTACTACTGCTGACTTTCTTCCAAACTGACCTTATGTTATCTGAGATAGGTACCTAGTGATTTGTCCGTGACCCTATTCAACTTACCACACGGCTGTTTACCGTAAGCTCAACATGGACGTTGTCGCGGCAGTTTCGGGGTATATCTCCAGGATGATCACGGCGGGGGACCCGTCGACCCCAAGTTCCTCCACGTCGGCCAAGATGAAGATCTTGCTTTTAGATAGTGAGACGGTGGAGTCTCCCAGCTGTGCTGTTTTGATTACGATGAAGTTGTGGTCTAATTTGCCATGGATAGGTCACTATTGTGTCGACGGCTATCACTCAATCCGCCCTGCTGAACCACGAAGTATACCTGATCGATCGGCTCGATAATGCGGCTCGAGAGAAAATGCGACATTTGCGCTGCCTCTGTTTTGTGCGTCCGTCACCCAGTTCGATTCAATTTTTGATTGATGAACTCCGCGATCCTAAGTACGGGGAGTATTACATCTACCTCAGCAATATCATTCGCAAGTCTTCGCTCGAACGTCTCGCCGAAGCGGATAGCCATGAAGTGGTGCGTGCGGTGCAGGAACACTTTGCGGATTTCATAGTGATCAATCCGGATCTTTGTTCTTTAAATCTCGGCTTCCCTCAACAGCGATTGTGGAGTCATTCGCCAGACCTGTGGGGTACAGACGCCCTACAGAGGGCTACGGAGGGCGTAATCTCTATCCTGCTAGCTTTGAAAAAGCACCCCTTAATACGCTACGAGAAAAATAGTTTGCTGGCCAAGAAGCTGGCAACCGAGGTTCGTTACCAGTTGACTCAGGAAGAGCAGTTGTTCAACTTTCGCAAGACCGATACACAGCCAATTCTCCTAGTTCTAGACCGGCGCGATGATCCTATTACACCGTTACTGACCCAATGGACGTATCAGGCGATGGTTCATGAATTGATGGGCATTCACAATGGAAGAGTAAACCTCCGAGACGTCCCAGAAATTCGACCAGAGCTCCGAGAAATCGTCCTCTCGCAGGATCAAGATCCGTTCTTTAAGAAGAACATGTATCAAAATTTTGGCGATCTGGGTCAGAATATCAAAGAATATGTCGAGCAGTACCAGGTAAAAACCAAGAACACCATGAACATCGAGTCGATTGCAGATATGAAGCGATTTGTGGAAGATTATCCTGAGTTTCGTAAGCTTTCGGGAAATGTTAGCAAGCACGTTACTCTGGTCGGGGAACTCAGCCGGCGGGTTGGCGAGCATGATCTCCTTGATGTGAGTGAATTGGAACAGAGTCTAGCTTGCAACGAGAACCATGCGAGTGACCTCAAGGTATGTTGGCACCAGACAAGCTGGGGGTGACTGATGCTGACTGATAACATAGAATCTACAAAGATTAATACAGCTGCCATCTGTGCCGGCGGAGAATAAGATACGCTTAGTGGCACTGTATGCTATTCGATACGAAAAACAACCAAATAATGCTCTTCCGATTCTGCTTGATTTGCTGGTCACCGCAGGCGATGTGCCTTCGTATAAAGTTAATATCATTCCAAAACTACTTGCCTACCACCATTCCCTTCAAGCTCCCCCAGTCGCCGGAGGCTTCTCTGACCTATTCGAATCGACTTCCTTCTTCTCTGGTGCTAGGGACCGTTTCAAAGGGCTGAAGGGTGTTGAGAATGTTTACACTCAACACTCACCGCGGTTGGAGGCGACTCTCCAGAATCTAATCAGGGGCCGGTTAAAGGAACTACAGTATCCTTTTCTCGAGGGTGGAGGTCATATCCGAGATAAACCCCAGGATATAATCATCTTTATGGTGGGCGGTGCAACCTACGAAGAAGCTAAGATGGTGGCTCAAGTCAATGCCAGTTCACCTGGAGTACGTGTGGTTCTTGCTGGCACAAGCATACACAACAGCACGAGCTTCCTGGAGGAGGTCGATGATGCTGTGAGCGGCTGGCCAGAGCCTGCCTCCTCCAATGCCGCTGGACGGCTACGGAGGGAAATCTCGCGTTAAGATACTATATATATATTATACATCCTCTGGTATTGGCGTTTACCCAGGGCATTGTAATTCTGTAGCATTTGCATACCTGGATGATAGGCAAGAATTTCCATTGTTCTTCTAGTTTAACGATAATCAACAATGATACATGATTACCTTTCCTAGACGAAGTATCTCCTTATATATATAGAGTGTAGAGTAGTAGAAGACTTTTTGAGTGATTTAAAATGATTTTGACCACTATCAGTGTTCGTATGTCGGCACCCTAGATTTTACCCAATGCGGAGAAAGGGGAGATTTATTGCTTCACTTCCCACCCTCTCACTCTCTCATTCTTAGTCCCTTGTCTTAATTTCTCCCTATGGAGCTGAACAATTCCTCTCCGAATCCCTTAAATGCATCGTCGCCATCTGCAACTGGCGCACGAGAGCCCAAGCTCCATCTCCCCACAACAACTGATCCTCCGGGACCGCAGAATCCGCCGAAGCCGCTCGTATGGCTGGTAGGACCCACGAGATTTGCTGCTTAGTTGTAACCACTGTCGATGACCCTGGAAGCTAATGTACTGGGCTTGCCTTTTTTAGATATTCGGTGCGACAGGCCATATGGGCCGCTCCCTTGTCAAGACTGCATTGTCCCGCGGTGACCGGGTCGCAGCTGTTGGGCGTACCTTCGAGAACAGTCCGGAATGTATGAAGAAACTAGAAGAAGAACACGAAAACTGCTTTGGGCTTCTCTGCGATGTTCGTGCCAGGGAGACTGTCAAACGAGCTATTGATCGCACAATCGAACGCTTTAGTCGCATTGACATCATCGCCAACTGCGCCGGGTACGGCGTGATCGGAGCTTGCGAGGATCAAGACGAATATGATATCCGCGACCAGTTCGAGACAAATTTTATGGGGACGCTAAATATGATTCAGCTATCGCTGCCGCACTTCCGAGAGAGGAGATCCGGTCGCTACTTGATCTTCAGCTCCACATCAGGCGCCTTGGGCGTTCCCGGATTAGGGCCGTATTGCGCATCAAAATATGCCGTCGAAGGGTTGATGGAGAGCATGCTGTATGAAGTGGACAGTTTTAACATCAAGACCACGCTCGTGGAGCCTGGGCACATGCGTCGCGATGACACCGGTGATCTCGTGCCCGATACAGCGGTTCTGGCTAGTCAGAATGACAACGATCTGGCTTCGCCGCTTCCGCTCTATGGTCATTTTTTTGTTAAGCCTCCGAGCGAGCCATACAACACGCCTACTGCGCCGGCGGCGCATGCAAAGCGCATGCTAATGTGGCTAGGCGACAAGCAACCTGCCAGCGCTGTGAAAGCAGCCTGTCTAGTCTGGGAGTTGGGCCATTGCTCCTATCCACCACTCCGACTTATCTTGGGTACCTACGCGGTTGAGAGTATTAGGGACAGACTGAAGTGTATCATCGAAGAAATTGAGGATTGGAAATACCTCAGTTTTCCCCGTGGCGATCAACAAGGCCCTCCCCCTTCCAAGGACAAAGTTCCTACGAATGCACGAGAAACGGAAAGGGGAGAGATGGTGACGTGATGAGAGATGGGTTCAGCGAAGTATCTAAATGTGTGCTGCTTGACAATGCAAGAGCCCCATGCCCTTGTAAGCTATAGTGCTCGTCATAGTAGCCACCATCGCAGTCGTTGCGATGCACGCTATATTAGCGTCATAAAGGTGGCCATCACAATCGAGCCCATTCTATAAACTCCCTGTTACGATACCCTTCCATCACACGGCGGTCTTTCTCTCTGCGGCCAAAGCTGACTCGTTGTGACATCGCAGAATTATTGGGTTTGTAGAGTTGCAAGCGCTCGACCAAGGAATCTAGAGTATATTATTATATTTGACCTACTGTCTGATATGTACTGTACAAACAGTGTCCAGCAATGTAGCCTATCTATATAGGGGTTCACGAAAGAAATAACCATATACACAATTCCAGGGACTAGACCGCAACCCGGTCGTCATCGTCGTTGTCGTCGTCAAAAACAACTGGGAAGCTATGTAGTTTCATGCCTGTTCAGAACATCTAACCAAATCATCCATCGCTCAAGAATCTAATTCTAAACACCAATCAAGGCAGAAAACCGCTAAGCGATCCATCTCGTCTCGCTAATTAAGCATGGGCATTCATAACACAGGTTTCTTTGGCATGCCATATATGTCTCTTTTTGGCCACGTCTATACCAAATGTGTCCTTGATAGGCCCCTCGTCATCGTGAAATGACGCATGAACTAGATGATGAGCATCTCCATCTGTCTCAGGCGAAAGTCTCATGAGGCGCAACTCCTCCACAGACGCGCCAAACTCGTAATCTCCCCGACAGAGGATAGTCACCCCGACGGTAGCAGTTGTACTCTCCTCACTATGTATTACAGGTAATACTTGCTGTAGCATGCCGGTCCATGCGAGACGCTTCGACAAATCAAGGGCAATGTTGTTGGGTTGGTGACGAAGGCTTGGTTGGAGTCGAAGCAGAGGATGTATAGGCCTGGAGGATCGATTACGGATAGTGACGCGGAGGTTTAGCATCTCGTCGGTCTGAACTTTGTACTTTGACCGTCCGATCTGTATAACGCTATTGCCGTTGGAGCTGGCTATCTCACAAGATGACGGAGTCAAGGCGAATGTTATGTCAATGTCCTCGAGCCGGAACGCATCCACCATCCGCGAACTGAAGCGTAGATTTCTCAGGTCGATCGTCCCTTCACGGCCAGCAGGACTTTCTTTCCAGAACCCGGATACTCTTTTAAGGAGCTCTTCCCGGTACCAGAATGCCTCACGCGATGCAGCCTCAGCGTCGAATGAAAGTTTATGAGCGCTTACAACAAATTGTCTCTTGACTCCGGTATTTAAGACTGGGATCGAAGCATGGGGGTTATCCAGATAGACGCGGGGAAGAATGAGGACAAAGCGTGATGTTTGTCCTGGTTGAAGTTCTCCGGAAACGGTGTACCGGCTATCTTTCGACCCGGCGTCCTCTGTCGATAGTTCTGAGGGGTCGACAGGCTGTCCGCTAGCTTGCAATGACACTGTTAACGGGCTCGGCCAAGCGTTGCGAAGATCAAGTAGTAAAAGACAGTGATCAGAGCCATATGTGCCTCGCCCAAGGTGAGAGAGTACAGGGGAAAATATATCGCTATTGAGGGAGAGCGGTGGAGCTGTATTTATTGCCAAAGCAGACTCACCCCCGGAATCAATGTCTTGACAGTTCCACCAGGCGAAGTCATCACTAAATGGCAGTATGTCACAACGAGCAATTTCTATGCTAGCATTGACTGTAACGGTGAGCGGGATAAATAATTGCCGGGTATAGAACACATCAGGCAGTTCGCCACGAGTCTGCCCAACACAGGAGTAATCGATCTGCACCGTCGTATCTTGCAAGCCGGGCTTTCCAATAATATCCACAGTAAATGTAGCACATTGACCGGGGGATATTGAATGATCACCCGGGATTTTGCCTTCGCGCCGCCACCGCAAAGCGGGCCTTGACAGCTTTAGCTCAAGCTCATACACCTCCACCGGTAGCAGATCCCTGTTGCTCAGAGCATTCTGGATTTGTCTCGTAGTAGAGTCCTGAAAAGTAAATAGTATGAAATCAAGCGGGCATGGTGACGTATTTCGTAGAGTGATCTCGAAAGATCCTATTTCACCTTCCAAGACCATAAATGCGGACTGTAGTAGGGAGAGAGACTCGATAACAAGGGACGGCTGTCGACCGATGACCTTAATCTCGCAGGATGCTGTATCTGGACCCTTCTTTGCCAGTGGCTTGCCGTCCCTCGAAGTGGTTGAGCTCCAGGAAAGAGGTCGCTCCGTCATAGGCTGTTTAGCTGCCAAACCAGTGCGCTTGAATTTCATTTCGGGGTCAGGCCGCCACAGACCATTGAAGATGGGAAACCGTCGTTCCCTGCAGTGTCGGACTTTAACGAAACAGCCTGTAATGTTCACCACTCCTTCTTCGTGTGCTAATCCGAAAATCGTGAAGTCTTGCAAACTTAATGGGCGAAGCACGATACATTCTACAACGGCATCAAGAGGTATACCCTCGCCGTCAAGACGGAGCTTTTCAATCTCTATTTCAAATTCGTAAGGATTTTGAAGAGTAAGTTGAAAGGGGGCGTGTTCGCCAGCCACCATGAGTAATTCTGTCGTCTTGTTACTTGCTTTCTGGAAAGGATTGTACAGAAATGGGTCTTTGGTTGATTTTTCTCGATCTGCTGTAACAGCATCAAGCTCTGATCTAGACCGACGGACCGGGCTTCTGGAATCCGGGAGGGTGATGAGCTGAATACCTCGGACTAAGAAATCATCCCAGTACTCCGCTTCCAACCCGGATGCGCCTAGCTTATTCGCAGCGCCTACTGTTCGCTTGATGTTGTTTAACAAGCGGATCTGTTCTTCTTGTGGTAGATAAGGAGGTGTGTAAAAGGTCTCAGAAAGCATAAGGCTACCCCTGATGGTCTGAAGCAGCTCGACTGTGAAGCGAAGAACGCCACCGAAATCAGGGAGAGCTTCGCAAGCATTGATACATGCCTTAAGGACATCAATCTTGAGGTTCAAGTCACCGTATCCATCTAAAGCGGCATGATGAAACGATCGTTCAACAATAGCAGCAACTGAATCATATTCAGGGAAAGACTCTGTTCCGTTAGCAGATACGGACCGCCTCTTCTCCCATTGGTGGAAGGACGAAGTCTGGACGCCGTATGTCTCCCCGACCGTAGCAAGAAGGGAGCGCATGCTATCTTCCATGTTCCCAGGGCCAATGTCCAGAGCATTGATATCAAAAGCCGTGTCGCTGAGAGACGCTAAACCAGCAGCAGGATGTATTCCTACCTCTGCTGCACCGATTTTACGTGCTTGAACAAGTGTTGGAACAAGCATGGACAGGAGTTCTCTCAAGATGAAAGCCTTTTTCCTAGGTAGGCCAAGAGTGTCAAGAACAGAGACGACACCAATCATAATAGGAATCGCGTCCGTTGCAGGAAGATCCGACCCAGGTGACAATGGCATTGCACGAAACAGAAAGTCAGCAATGTCAGACTTGCGAAGGATGACTAAGCCACGAGGACGCTCTGGTCGGTGAAGAGGCTGGAGAGGTTCGCCCATAACGATGTGTTTCAAGGCTACATCATCCAGTGCACCATCACGGATGCGTGCAGCCACCAATAACCTTCCAAGGCGGATCACCGTTTCTGAGAAGATGAGCTGAGGCAAGGGTGCATTGGCTATGTTAGCGGCCCGATTGTAGAGATTCAGTATATTGTTCAAGAGGTCAGGCAAGAGGTTCGACAAATTCTGAAGCGAGATAACCCGATTTCCAGGAGTGGACGGTCCCGAAGCGATGTCGAGGTTAAATGAAGATTTTAAGGACTTGTCGGCAACAGGATAACAAATGGGAGGAATCTACAATGCGTTAACCTAGTCAGAAATACAAGAATTTGAACGCGAAAAAGGAGAGAACACACCTGAAAATCCATCCCTGCCCACGCAAACATCAACAGGCAGAGAAGGATCGATTCAAGTGCTTTAGCATGCCAAACATAATCACTACATGCTCTAGCGTTGGACGCAGCTTCAACCAGTTCTTTCAAGGCATCCGGCCACCTTCCGGCCTGGAGAAAAAGCGTTCCAATGACAACACCCGCACGGCCCTTGATCCGATTCTTAGTACGATCAGTGGCACTCATACTACTTACGGACATCCGGTCACGGCTATGTTCTTTTGAACCCGGCAAGGAGTTGGGTTTTCCAGCCGAGTTAGAGCGGTTAGACAGTTGGATAGACCGGGTTATCTCATCGAAAGTTGTTGGTGTCTCATGTTCGCTGGGGACGGGCGAGCATTGGCTGGAACTGAGAGAAGTTTCAGGTGTACCATTCGGATTAGATGGCAGCTGCGCAGGCATAGTCATCCGATGAAACAATCTGTCGGTGGGACGGGGGCGTATATCTGGGCCCCGATGCGGACCCCAAGATGACGCCCGAGGGGACTCGAGGGATGGTATACTCTGCATGGTCCTCGCAAACCCGTCTAGCTCGGAAAGAAGTAGAGAGGTAATATCGCATAATACAGTCTTTATCGTAGTAGCCTTGGAGGCCTCAGGCCGCGGAATCCATAAGATATCATCTGGGCCGGTCGAAAGCTTGTCTATCCCCTTATAATCGAAGATTAGGAGCTGATGCACCAAGGCTCTTGGGTTCCTCTCTTTGACTAATTCTACTTCCTGTCGAAGTTGATCCAGTCCAGCCGGAGTGGGAGATGCTTCATTTTTGGCTTCCACAGTTTGATCTTCTTCATTCTGCACAGCACCTCCATTTAGTTCAGCTCCATCGGCTATAGTAATAATGACCATGGGTTCTCGATAAATTTCAAACGGGAACGACTCTAGATGCGATGTGGGAGGCACTGAGAAAGTGAGGTCGTAGAGAATCATCCCTGTGGGAAATGCTAACGGCGAGAACATATCTATGGAGTAGATTAGTCAACTACTGCAATTTTTCTAGTGTGCGTAGAAACAACAGCTACTTCAAGGAATAAAGTGGGCGGTGCCTACTTCGATTGGGCCGTCCATCAGGGCTAATGTCCCCCAGGCGAACAACATTTTCAGCCTGTAGTCTTGTAGCAAAGCCCAAGAACCTTGACCGTTTGATCTTTCCAACGGGGAGAAGCAGCGCCCTAAGGCGCGCGGGCGCAATGGGAGACAGAGGGTCAACGCCCATAATGTCATCTGAAAGGATGCGGAGCGGAGGCAGTCGGCGGGATGCTCTGGACTGCTTCCAAAAAGGGGGTTAAACTTTTGGAAGTCATACGAAAATAAACAATTAATGCTAGTATTGGTATGATTAATAGACGGGGGCCAGAGAATAGGAATATATACCATCGAACAATTCAAAAGTGACCCTTGGCCACACTTGACCGAGAGTACGATCGCCGGACTGCAAATTGAATTAAACAACAATAGTGGAGTTGATAAAAGCGTCTTAGGTATTTCTCACCAACCGTAACCCGTTCCTGTCAGGGGAGGCGGTAACTAACTATGGTTTGTATGCTTATGCTTATGTAATCAGGCAACTTTCTGATAAGACCGATAACTTTGGCTATCGTGACAGCTCCATGAACCATTTATCACCTATTCGTTCATCACTATTCTCTATTAACTGGAGTGTACGGCTGTCCCTTCTCCCCATCTCTGTGAACTCTGTGTGATTAACTTCATAGAGACGTGTTTTTGTTGTTCAGGTTACAGCGTTGTCACCATACCCTATACTAGTTCTGGTTATTTCTTTGTCGAGTGACCTGTCCCTTAAACCATATGCAGTGGTGCCCCTGAAAGGCTTCGGGCATAGTACAGCCTTGTGGATATCATGGCGAACAATATAGATTTCAACGCTCTAAAAGCGCGTACAATGGGATCGGGTAATGACGAGGAAGCTGTAACAGTTGATACACGGGGTCTGATCTCGAAAGTGCTTGCGCGTTACTCAGGGAAGTGGTACGTGTTGCTTTTACTGTTTAGTAGGTGTATAGGGTAGCTGTTAATTTATGAACAGGACAGTCTTGCGAGAGATGATCCAAAATGCAGCTGATGCCAATGCGACAAAAGTGACTATCAAGTTCGAGACCTTACCATCTACAATCGTTCCTTTACCTTCCCATGCCGACAACACTACATTAATCAAGCATACAATCTCTCATCATACTCTAAGGCGCCTTTTGATATCAAACAACGGTTCGCCCTTCAGCGAAAAGGATTGGGCAAGATTAAAACGCATCGCGGATGGCAATCCCGATGAAACAAAAATTGGAGCTTTCGGGGTCGGTTTTTACAGTGTTTTTGATGATTGTGAAGAGCCATTTGTGTCTTCTGGCAAAGATGCTATGGCCTTTTATTGGAAAGGGAATGCTCTCTATACTCGTCGATTGCAACTAAACGACGCCCCAAATCTTGAGACAACATTTGTTCTAGATTACCGCAATGATACATCTCCAGTCCCGTCTTTAATGGAGTTATGTCAATTCCTGTCTAGCAGCCTTACCTTCGTTAGCCTCGAGAACATAGAGTTATGGCTCGACGACTGGAACTTACTGCGACTGACGAAAAAATCCGCCCCGAGTGTCGATCTTGCCATCCCCAGAGACATCGAAACGAAGACACCTCAAGGCTTGATGAAAATACTCAATGTGACCCGTGAGGTTGCTCAGGTTGACGCTACTTGGATGCGAGTTGTTGAATGGAACCCACACGCGAATCTATTTCGTGAGGGACTCAGAGACACAGCAGGCTCTCTACGCACCTTTTTCTCGAAACTCACTGGGCAGAGTAGGTCAGAAAAATCATTGGTAGAGAAAAGCAACAATATTAGCGATTTGGAAGACATAACTAGGTCCTTAACGGCGTCGGTTTTCCTGCATATCAACACTGCGAGCATTCAGTGTTCTATTAGTCAATCCCTCAGCAGTGAACTTGAACGCGCCACGCGCAAGCCCCCGCCGAAGAAGTCTGTAATAGCTGTATTGACTCCTTCATATGACACTACCTTGGCGTCTGGGGCGTCTGGAATGCAGTCAGAGATTCTTTCATCGGTTCTACCATCTAATGCCGGAAGGGTTTTCATAGGCTTTCCCACTCATCAAACAACGGGTCTCAACGCTCACATATCTGCGCCTTCCGTTATTCCGACAGTGGAGCGGGAGAGCATTGATCTCAACACACGATATATCAGCAAATGGAACTTTGAAATGTTAAGAACTGCGGGTATCGTATGTCGAGTGGCCTGGTCTGCAGAAATGGCCTCTATCAGGTCTAAGATACAACCAACGAAATCATCAAAGGTTCGAAAGAATGATGTAGTTGACGTACTGCCGGAAGCCATTCATACAGCGAATCAATTCGTCTTCCGTGAATCAACTCCCTCGTCGGTCCTTGGCCAGATCATTGAGGATTCGTTCTGGACATGTAATAAGAATGCTTCTATCGAGGTTTTATCAACATGCGGAATCATCCAGAGTCATCAGGCACGTATTGCTCCAAAAGACCTCAGCTTTATGGATACTATTCCGGTTCTGCCCGATGATTTTGTGTCAAATGCGAAGGATTTTGTTAACAAACTGACAAATTTTGGGCTTGTCACTGATATCACAGTATCCGACATCAAGCGTGAATTAGAAGGCAGTACGCTACAGTCAAGTCAGGTAGTTGAGTTTCTCTCTTGGTTAGGCCGAAGGTCTGCCTCAGGACAACTTGACTCTCTTTCTGTGCAGAGCCTTTTAAACGTTGCGGTGGCGAATAGTGAAGATTGCAACGGTACTATAGCCAGATTACTTCTCTTCGCGGACATAAGCAACTATGTCAATCCTCAAAGGATACCAGTTGATATGCCTTTTCCGTTATCCGTGATGCCTTTCAGATTCACCAAGTCTCTAAACAAACAAGAACTTGAATCGTTCGGCTGGACAGAACTGCAGATAGTCCCCTGGATTCACTGGCTTCTTAACAATGCCGGGAATCGGAATGTTCTCCCAATCGAGCAAGACATTACACAGACTTCGTCTTTCTCTGCTCAGGTTTTGCCCGTACTTTCGAAGCAATGGGACGTCCTAAGCCAGCCGTCGAAACAGAGCGTGATCAATCTGTTACAGGCACATACGGTTATCCCAACAAAGGTTGGCATGAAACGGCCTGTAGAAACATATTTTTCCTCGGTCCGCCTGTTTGATGACCTTCCTGTTATTAGAGGTCTAAACAGCGTCAAGGAAAAGTTTTTGGCTGCTCTTGGCGTCCGTAAGACCGTTGAACTCGGAGTCATATTTGAGCGGCTATTAAACATAGCAGAATCCTCAAATGGGAGAAATACTAGCCAGAGAAAGTGGAGTCATGTCGATTTGATACGCTATCTCGCCTCTGTTCGCGAAGACATACCCGGTGGTGATATCAAGAGGCTGAAGGAGACCAGTATATGCACTTCAGAGGCGAACGAAACCTCTGATGATCCTGAAATAGAACGCCGCAGGCTCTATAAGATATATGAGCTTTTTGAGCCGCAAGACTCTCTCAGGGCCCTTAAACTTCCTGTGATTGAGTGGCCTGGCAAGTATCAGTCTAGCAGCAACGAGGGTAAATTTCTTTCCATGCTAGGGTTGAGGAGTTTTCCATCTCCTTTCGAACTGATACAACTCATGGCAAATGCGGCGGCAGCAAATGACTGGGCACTCCACAGCAAGGCTATGTCTTACTATGTTGCCGAATATCATAACAACGGTTATGCTGCATTCAATTGTGATGAAGTTACTATTCCTTTCCTTCCCACCGAAGGATCTGATGGTCTTAGTATCCCAAGTCAGTGCTTCACTGACGGAGCTGCTACCTTATTTGACTTTAAGATCTTACGACATGCTCTTCATCCCCATGCTTCTAAATTAGGAGTCAAGCAGCATCCAGCTCTCACGGATTGCCTAAATTGTCTGCTTCGGCAACCACCCTCTACTAAGCGGGATGCACGGGTGGCTTTCAAATATTTGGCTGGGAGAGTATCAGAGCTCAAACCCCGAGATATTGACCGAGTTAGCAGTGCACAAATAGTGCCCGTCTCCGTGAATGATACGCCCGACCAAGGATCAAAAACACGCTATGTGGCACCAAAGCTGTGCTATCTCGGCGAGGGTGAAGATTACAGAGATATCTTTGACTTTGTTGACTTTGGACAAGAGGCGAACTTCTTCCTCATGGCTGTCGGTTCTAAGCGAGAGCCGACCAAAATAGAACTTGCGTACATGTTAGTGAGAGAGCCGGCTAGGATATCCTCCACGTTTCAAAGCGCGGACAAGTATCTCAAGATACTGAGGACGCTCGCTGAGAATATCAATGTGCTCAAGAAGGACCGGGAACTCATTAGTGAAATGAAACGGTCTGCATTTCTTCTAGCGAGTAGAGACATTTCATCATTAGCCCAAGGAAAATCTGGAAAAGACAGCCTTGATTCTGACGAGGAAGATGACGAACAGAGCATCAAAGAGTGGACTTTAAGTGCAGCAAGGGGCACGGTGGTCGTCGATGATTTTCAGAGTTTCAACCTTTTCAAGGAGCATATTCTAGCTGCACCTCAGGAAGAAACACTAGAGAATTTTTATCTTGTTCTAGGGGCTCTGCCGTTGAGTACTCTTGTCGAAGAGCGCGCTCATTGGGGGACGGTAGCCTCGGATCAGCGACCAGCAGCGAAATTGCAGAAATTAATCCATGAACGCTCAAGACTCTTTCTTCATGATCAGCTCGCCGAAACCATCAGGCATGATGTCAGGTGGCTAGAGAAAAATCTCCGCGTCCAAGTGGTCCATTCTATACATCTCACCCGCTCCCTTAAAGGCCGTAGTGTTTCGCATACTCAGAAGCGAAGTGCCATCATCACCCGCCAGCCGACGTCTTGGGTCTTGTGGACTTCCCCAGGAAATTATGATCTCTATGAGATAAGTCAAGCTTTGGTGCATCTAATCCTTGTCCGTCCGAAGCTTCATTCGACTCTCACGCTAGAGATGCTTTTGAAGACTGACCTGTTGGAGCTTAAGGCGCGCGGCTACAACGTCGAGCGCATTCTAAAGCAGAAGGCTCAGGAGGCAAGGATAGCAGAGGATAGACGTCAGAAACAGTTGGAGGAGGAGCGACAACAGCTCCAAGAGAGGGAAGCAGCATGGGCGCAGGAACGGGCTCAAATCCAGGTGCAGACACAAGCACAACAAGCAGACGGGGGAGGGAAGCCTCCAATGCCTGGGGATTTTCCAGGCTCACCATCACCCTCCAGCAAAGATATTGCTCCCGGTTCGCAAGGGGAACCGCTAGAACAGAGCCAGTACCGACGCCCACGGGGGCTATTTGCCAACTTAACCAAACACTTTGGGCTGGATAATAGCCGATCAACATGGAACCCCCTTGGTGGAGATTCATCTCAACCGTCCGCGGAGTCTTCAAACAATACCACTCCTCCTCCTCCTCCTCCTCCCCCATATTCAGCAGAAGATCCACAGAAGTCCGGCTCAGAACAGCCTGTGAATGTCAGTCCACCACATAGATTTGAATCAGAGCTACTTTCTGCTATCCAAGCCTGTAGGCCTCATGGGTCATCAGACGTATATAGCCGGCCAGAAACAAACCAAGTCACTGAATCGAAATCCTATTGTGACGAGAGGCCTAGCCACGATCTGGAATTTGTGGCAACTCTTCCTTGCGGTATTCATGTACTCTTCGTAAAGACGCTTTCAGATCGGACCACCTTCCTGGCCAAGAACAGCGCCGGAATTAACTTCTTTGCTTCGATGCTGATTGAATGCGCCAGTGTCTTCTCCCTTCGTGCAGATACTCTTAGTGTCTTCTATGACCCAGGTGGGAAGACTATAGCCTTCAACCGGGCTGGCAGCATCTTTTGTAATTACTTCTACTTCCAGCAATTACATGAGAAGGAGCTACTCCAAAGCCCGGCTGCCGACAGCACTGAAGCACTTGTATATTGGTGGGTGATACTGTGTCATGAGCTGGCACATAATCTGGTGGGAGATCATAGCTCGGCTCATAGCTACTACAGGTACGGAAACACTATATATAAGGTGATGGAGTCACCCATTTACTGATACCCTCTCTAGTGAAGGCTTTGTGGCCCAGTACTTCCCCAGAGTTGTGGCCAAGCTTGCCACGGCCAATAAGCAAGCCCCGACACCGAATTCGTAGCTTGTACTGCTGGTATAAGCAACCGGCTGGAATGATTGACGGCTTACGATCATACATATATGTTTAGACACTGTTTGGTCTACGGCAGCATGTTTTGGCTTTGGTTCTTGCGACTAGGCTTGCTAGACAAACTCCAGCATCTGTCAAAAGTGTATATAGGTGAACAGCTTGAGCAACAGCGATATAATAAATTTCATGGGAAATCCTTTCTGAACTCTGCCATTTTTTTTGACGCAAATGTATAGATAGAAGAGGCTGGTTCTTTTGATTATTGGGAGGCCAATAATTACGGCTTGCCAGAGCAGGAGGAGTAGGAGAAAAGAGGAGGACCTTCGACTCAATAAATTAAGTTACTTAAATTTAGGGTTTCCGGTGATTGCCGCTCCGTCCCTGAATTTTAGTTTATTTCTTCTTTTCTTTTTCTCTTCTTACTTGGTTCCTTGGGTCTAACATTTCCGTGACTCAACGCCATCCATACCAACCTTTTTTCTTTTTATCTTTTTCCAAAAAGGAGAAAATTCTTGTTAGATAAATTTGTTTATTGTCCTCATATTCATTTCAAAAAAAAAAAAAAAGAAAGGATTTTTTTTCTTTCTTCCCTTCTCTTTCTGTTCCCCTGTTGATAATATACAGCTTTTTTAAGGTTGTTTGTGGGGAGAGAATTAAGTAGATTTAACTGGGTGGCCTCCACATTATTTATCGCCACTTCTGGGGAGACTTTTATGGGTTCTTATATACACGCTATGAACTGACATTGATTGACCCTAGTACTTGGAATTACTTCTTTTCATCGTGTTTGTTGTCACCTCCCTCCTCTTTCTTTTGTTTTCACATATTTTGCATTTATCACTGCCCTTCGTGGGTACATCTACAGCATGGCACCATTATTAGGTGCTCCTGTCGAGGGGTCCTCTAAATCGCATTCTGATACATCTCCTCGGAAGAACATTCTCTATGTCGATGCATACGACTCCTTTTCTTACAATGTGGTTGCTATGCTTGAAGAGGTCCTAGGCGCCAAGGTTACCGTGATGATGATTGATTCGGAGTGGCCAGAAGGCAACATAACCGAGTTTTTGCAATATTTCGAAGCCGTCGTCCTTGGACCCGGACCCGGGAATCCTAATGTTCCCCAAGATATCGGGATCATGAAGGATATCTGGGATCTGAGTGAGGCTGATTTGCTGCCCGTTTTGGGTATATGCCTGGGGTTTCAAAGTTTGTGTCTTCGCCACGGCATTTCTATAGGGCGGTTACCATATCCTCTTCACGGCCGGGTGTACCGTATCTCAACGGCGAACAAGGACATCTTCGAGAATGTACAAGAGGTGGAGGTTACTCTCTATCACTCTTTATATGCCAACTTGGGCAATTCACTTGAGGCAGCCTTGGTCGATTGCAGTAATGAGAAGATCAAGATCAACCAGGACTTGGATCTTCTGGCTTGGCTGCCCATCGAACGAGGCCCCCCCTCAGAAAAGGCCCTTCTTCCTATGGCGGTGCGACACAATGAAAAGCCTTTCTGGGGTGTTCAGTTTCATCCAGAATCATGCAAATCGGACCGTGCAGCGTGCAGTGAACTACTAAAGAAATGGTGGGAGGCGTCCCTAGACTACAACAAAAAGCACAGGTGCGGTTACGGTAACCTGCCGAGGGACGTGATTAGATACTCGAGCGATGTGACCTCTCTTTCGGAGATAGCATTCACCATGTTAAATTGGTGCGCCGCAACCTCGCCAAAGTCAGCTTTTCGCTCACTTACTGCCAGAGAACTAGAAGCTGAGTTACTATGCGAAAAACTAAATGCTCCAGGATCATCAACTGTTTTATTTCAGTCGAATGGCAGACACAGTATCATATCAGTGCCGAGCCCTACGAGCTGGAGATTAGAATATTATGCTCAGTCCGAGAGACTCCTGGTGGAAAAGTTGCAGGGGCAGTGCAGCGGACATCTGGGCAGCAGTATTGAGGAATCTTTGTCAGTAGCTGACTTCTGGGACACGCTCAGATATCTCATGGACATGAAAAAGGTCGAGTCTGGGGATAGTGCTATACCGTTCTGGGGAGGATTTTTGGGCTATTTTTCGTATGAGATGGGACTTGCCTGTATTGCTCGGCCGAAAACTCACAGTGATGGGTGCTGCCCTACCCAAAATAGTACCACAGGTGCTGATCCACCAGATGTGAGTTTGTTGTGGACTGAGAGAAGTATCATCCTCGACAATGAAACAGGACGTATCACAATACAGTCAACGCGAAATGCCGATGATATACCGACCGGATGGCTTGATGAAACGCTGCAACTTTTGACTGAGCTTGCTCATGTGGACACGGCTGAAATTGAGAATGTCAACTCTGATACTGATTTTTTGGATTCCATATTAAGGCAATGCGTGATACGGTTCCCGAACGAGCAAACATACAAAAAACAGTTCGATGCTTGTCAAGCCGAGCTTGAAGTTGGCGAATCGTATGAGTTGTGCCTTACTTGCGAGACGACAATTACTTTGCCGTCACCTATCAATGACCGTGAACGTGTTGCTCTCCCTTGGAAGCTATATAAACGTCTTCGGGAGTACAATCCTGCGGCTTTCAGCGCATATGCAAGATTGGGTACTGTCAAGATTGCCAGTAGCAGTCCTGAATGCTTCCTCAATTGGGACCGCTCTTCTACATTAGAAATGAAGCCAATGAAGGGCACCGTCCGGAAATCAGTCAGCATGACCGTGAAGAAGGCCAAGGAGATACTGGGTTCAACAAAGGAAATGGCGGAGAACTTGATGATCGCAGATTTGATTCGCCATGACCTCTACGGCATCTGCGGCTCTGGAGGTGTCCATGTTGAGAAGCTTCTTGAGGTAGAGGATCACGGGCGGGTCTATCAGATGATCACGCATGTGAAAGGAAACGTCGATCCAGACCGTCCTGGCTTCGCCGTGCGGGACTTGCCACATCTACATTCATCAAACATGTCTTCGTACGGACTCACTGCCCTACAGAGGTGTCTTCCCCCGGGCTCGATGACTGGTGCGCCTAAGGAGCGTTCATGCATGCACCTTTCTTCAATAGAATCCCGGAAACGTGGGATCTATTCAGGTGTCATGGGCTTCCTCGACCTCGGAGGTGGGGGTAGTTTCTCAGTCCTTATCCGCACTGCGTTCACTTGCTCGGATGACAAGGACAATGAGCAGTTATGGCGCATTGGGGCTGGTGGGGCTGTGACTATTCTGAGCACCGCTGACGGTGAATGGAACGAGATGTTGACTAAGCTTACCACTGTTTGTGGTGTCTTTGCGCCGTCGGACTTAAAAGGTTCATGTCTCTGACTCGTCTCTTTCACTCTTATAGTTTCCTTGTATTTCACTTCTCGTTTGTTTCTTTCTGCTTTCCCTCGTGAAGTCTACATCATTTTATGTAAAGCAACGATATTCAACAGTTGCGGGTTTAGACGATACAGTATTGGATTCAACATTGAGCGTCGGGGTTAGAGGCGTTTGGAAGTTCATGATATATTTACTATATACATCTTTGATAAAATGCGTTAGGATAAATTTTCCCTCATTTTTACTTGCATAATTTGTATAAGTGAAGCTTATCAATCTAGATGGAGTGCAAACAAGTCAAACATGACTGTTAATCTCCGCGGAGACCAGTAAATACATCATCATCCTCGACGTGCACGTGCAATTTCCACTTCTGGTTGCTATTCTGCGAATTTTTCCTTTACTTATAGACAGTTTACTGGAGCGATTCCATCACATGGCGAACATCCAAGATGGCTCAATGGAGGAGATCCTGTGGCGGTCGCCAGCGCACGTTCAGATGATGGGAGGCTTTCTCCATTCCAACAATAGTGAGGAGTTCTTCTCTCTTTTTCCGATTCTCTCTCCGTTTTAGTTTTTCTTTCTTTTCCTCTAAGTCGCTTGATTTAATAACCAATATATATATATATAGTTTTGTTCTACTTCGCCGAATCTCCGTTCTTCGACGCTACTTCTAACAATGCCTCTCTTGCCATTCAAGCCAACTACAACGAAACACTTCGCCACTTTGTGGAGACTCGTGAGGCGTTCGAGGGCCGTTTGAGGACCATGCAAGGGTTAGAATTTGTGGTTGCTTATGACCCGTTGCAGGCTGCGGCACAAACAGAGACCAGTTTTGCGCATGAACCATCTAATATCTGGGTGATCCGGAAACAGACGAGACGGAAACGAGCCGGGATAGATGATGAGGTGGTAGTTTTATCCACTTACTTCGTTGTGGGAGATTGCATCTATATGGCCCCGTCAGTTGCGAACGTTGTGGGAAACAGAATAGTACGTAAAGTGAGATTCTGTAGATATGACCCAGTGGCTAACATCTATCCAAAAAAATAAAAGCTTTCTGCTGTTTCATCACTCACGAGCCTTCTGAAGACCGCATCGTCACTGCCTAGTTTTACTCCGTCACATGGGCACACGTACATGCCGCCCGCACCCAAACCGACGGACACCAGTCAGCCAGGAGCTCAATCTCAGCAAAGCAAGGAGAACACTCCGATGCCCGGCACCGACTCCACAAAAACTCCGTTAGTCGGTCTCCAAATGACCAGCGTGGGGACAGTTTTTCAGGACACGAAGTCTTTCGCCGAATCATTCGGTCTCCTTGCAAGATATGGAGAGGAATTCATGGATGAGAACCCACTAGTCGGAGAGCCGGGGTCATTCATCCTGTCCAAATCCGGGGATGCGGATCGAGCTGCTGCTGCCAAACAACCACCGAATATCAGCCGACCTGGGAGTGTCCTGGGCAGAGTTGGAACGCCTCAAGACAAGGTTGACACGCCTGGTAAAACAGCAGAGAAAGGGGCCACTCCGTCGGCCTCCGATGAGAATAAAGCACGAAAGAAGAAGGCCAAAATTGGGAGTTAGAAAAAGGAAAAGAAAGGGGAAAGAAAGAATAAGAATAAGAATAAAGCCAAAATTTTGTGATACCCTTTTATTAACAACCTGAAGATCATGGTAAATGTACATTCCATGAATACGTCCACAGCAAATGACCGATGTAAGGACTAGAATCAGATAATTCACTTGTTGTATACTGAGGCAACTAACTACAGCAATAATTACAATGTAGAAAATGCCAGGAGGTATGCTAGTACCAGTTGATGAGATTAAACTGCTTAACCACATGTGGAGAAAAGGAAAGACTTACAAGTTGTTCCGTTCTAGAAAGAATCCACTAGTGACTCATTCAAAGAAGATCCATGGATAGTTACGAGTAATAATATAGTAATTATTCTTCTGTCTTGCCTCTCCTACCAAGTCCCTTACCTACCGTCCGAGCCTCGTATATATTTGCATATATACGTATATATATTCACTACTCATTGCGGAACTTTTCACTCTGCTAAAGAAAAAAAAGGAAAAAACCAAAATCTTTGCTTACTTGGTCCTAACTCATTAACCTCCCCCTTCCCCCCTCCTCTTTTCCCTACTAAAACACCAATATTCATCACTCGTATACGGCTTATACTCCTTATTAATCTATACAAGACCAACAATAACAGCAAACATGGCGAGCACCAAGCAAGCTGTCGTCTGTGTATTGTGAGTTGAATCAATCAAAACCTCTCCCCCCACGTCCCCCCACCATAATGAGATATCGCAACAACCAACAACAGACCACACTCCCAAGAACAAAACAAAACGTACAATCAAAATGAACAAGGACGTGCTAATTACCAACGGAATAAATGTAGCTGCGGTTCGGTCTCCGGTAAAAGCCCTATTCACTTGGAAACAGCCCGGGCCCTTGCACACGAGTTTCACAAGAACAACATCCAGCTCGTCTACGGCGGTGGCACAGCAGGCCTAATGGGCGAATTAGCCCGGACTCTAGTTTCCCTTTCCGGACCCCAAGCAGTACACGGTATCATCCCTCGTGCCCTAGTCAAAGTCGAGCCCGGCTATGACAAAGCGACGGAGGAGAAGAACCCCTCCGCGGCCGTAGGCGGGAAAGAAGCCGAGCGAGTCGTCAAGGAGCCCATGGGAAATATCGGGACGCTGAAGGAGTCAGAATACGGGACTACCACTATCGTCCCGGATATGCACACGCGCAAGCGCATGATGGCTGAGAAGGTCCGTGAAGGTGGCCCCGGGTCGGGCTTTGTTGCGCTGGCGGGCGGATTCGGAACTATCGAGGAGGTTATGGAAATGACTACTTGGAATCAGTTAGGTATCCATAAGCTTGGCATGGTGTTGCTCAACGCCAATGGGTATTGGGATGGGGTGCTAGCATGGGTGAAGAAGTCAGTCCAGGAAGGTTTCATTAGTCCCGAGAACGGCGAAATCCTGGTGGAGGCCAAGCATGTCACCGAGGTTTGGCCTAAGCTGGTTAGTTACAAAATCAGCAATGGGAGGATGCAGCTGAATTGGGGTGAGGAGTAAGTTGGTCGTCTACGCACGCATTCATATTGCACTACTGGCGCATGGCGTGGCGTTACACCCGGCACGAGACGCTGTCGGCGTTGATTGTATGCTAGAGGTTTAGAGCTAGCTGATAGAAGGAACACCACATGTAAAAAGTAGAGCGCCAATTACACGTTTATGGCATTAAATACACCGCGCTTAGAGAGTCAATATCGTATTATCCTGAGTTCGTACTAATGTCTGCGTATAACAAATCGAGAAAGAGGGGAAAGTGCTGCTAATCTCCAGCGTCACAATAATCAGGAATTTATATCTATAGGTTTGACCTCAAAAACCTACGAATCAACCTCCATCACCTCCTCTTCTTTCGTTTCTCCCGACTCCACAGCCTCTAGCAGCGGGACGAGTTGTTGACCTTCGTAATGCTTGAAGCTCTCAATCTTTCCCTTTCCTTCCTCTGCAAGGCCGACCACACCCACAGAGGTATTATCAACAGTCAGCTCTTTATCCTGAGACAGTGTCTCCTTGAGTGCCCGCAGGCCATGGGTGATAAGCTCATCACTGGTACTGTTCGTAATCTTCTCTAAGTTCCGCTCCAGGTAGGTTCGGGCCATCTGCGAACGAGCACCGATAGCGCAAGCCAGCATTTCATGTATCATGCCCGACGGCTGAAATTCAAATAGATGGGGACCAGCTTCGTCGACACCGGCAACCAGCAGGCCGACACCATACGGCCGTTTACCGTAATGCTGGGTGTTCGTTTGGGCGCGGTCAGCGATCTGATTAACGATGCGGTCCACGGGGATAGGACGACCGTAAGTCATTCTGGAGCTGAGAGACTGCTGCTTCATGTAGTTAGAGAGCACACGAGCGTCCGATGCTAGACCGGCGATAGCAATGCCCATGTGGGAGTCGATTTCGATAATCTTCTTTTGGTACGAGGAGAGCTCTTCGGCATTTCGCTACAATCATCCAGATAAAATCCGTCGTGTTAGCAACATATCCATGCATTGCTCCCTGTCAATCCAGAGAATGAATGTACATGGTAATTCGAACCTTTAAGCCGACAAGGACTGCATGTGTCTTGTTAACCAGCCCCACCACGACAGATCCCTGCTTGACTGCTTCTTGCGCATATTCTACTTGGAAAATCCGACCCTGCGGGGAGCTGTTCAAAGAAAAGAGATTAATGATGGAGCTTCTCTAGCTGGAACGGGGGAGCTAGGTGGAACATCATACAAGGTGACCGCATCGTTATCATAGTTGTTCCGGAACATGGTAGAAGTTTGGATGACAAAGATTTATCGGGAATGAGAGAAAATTGTGCTGTGCAAATACTGGTAGCAGTATTAGTCGTGGAAGAGAAGGGGGGAGTGTATAGATGAGGCAAGAGCTGGGAAGATGATGCCGCCGTAGTAGGCAGTCAGACTGACGCGGTGACCAACGCAATTACCAAAGCTTCCGCTTGCTTGGAGGGCTGCAGTGCCTTGATGCCTGAGGCACTGTGGACGATGTTGCTGCCGCCTGGGGTTTGTTCAACGTCACCTAAGCGACTACATCGGGATCGGCCATTCCAACGACCTCTTGACCAACGTCTCCATGCTGAAGGAACGTTGCCTTTAAATTTTTCTTTCTTGGAGTCATTCTGCTTGAGATCACTTTGCGCCGCTGAACCCTGATCATCTTTGCTTTTAGTGCCTGGACCTAGACGGTCCTATATCTCGGCATCATGACGGCGGGACTCAAGACAATTATCGCACTCTCATTCGTATGTGATCGATCAGAATGGCTGTACGCGGTCTGTTAGAGAAGAATGATGTCTCTGATATGTTGTTTCCTTTGTTCCCCAGATACTCGCCATTGGCTTTCTCCTCGTCATCCTCAGCTCGGCCCTTTGGCACAACTTCTTACCCTTGATTGTCGTTGCGACTTACATTATCGCCCCTTTACCCAACTGGGTCTGCTCGCGATGTGCGAATCCGGATGATTTTATGGACAGCTCAGGAAACGCTGCAGCTGATTTTGGTCGTTTCTTGACGGGTTTCCTGGTACTGATGGGCATTGGTAGGTCGTTCTGAGTTTCATTTTGAACATTGACCTGCGAGCATGGCGAAAACCCGGCCAATGTATCTCTAGAATTTGTGAAAGTTGGGGGGACGTGTTTTCTTTCATACCCCTTCTAAGCTAATTCGGATGCTCTCCAGCGCTCCCAGCTGTGCTTGCGCATAGCGGCGCAATTCAGGTCCCGGCAATGATCATGTCAATCCTCGGCGGCCTCTTGATTTACGGAACAATTATCAGCTTCTCAATGTTCTTCAAGGAACAGGAGGAGTTTTGAGTCGCCATGGGTATCAGTTAGTAAGGCAGAGATTACATCGGTGCGCTTAATCGCAAGCTGATTTACCCAGGATTTCGAAGGCTTCCTTATTGGATGGAGAGCCATGGATTCCATTATGAAATACCTGTTTGCTTACACATATGCTGCGAGTCCTTATGTGAGATTTCCCGCAAATTCCAGCCTTTGGTTTTATTTTTATTTTGTGCGATGATACGATTGATGTATTATAGCCGTTGTAAGGTTATATAGAGGATTTTAGGAGATCTTCGCACCTCACGGAGGACATACCACGGGGGTCGTAAGCTATATATCCATCCATTCATGGATGTACGTGGATGTATGTAAATGCCAATAATACATTACATACCTAGCGCCCAGCAAGTGATATGTCACGTGATACAATGCCGCCTTTTCCAAACGCGTCAGTCAATTTAATGGTCCAGGAAACGCTTGTTGCTTGTGTTGACCAAATTGTTTGGCCATTAAGTATAGTTATAAGATGTGAAACTTCGAGTTACAGGAGTATATCCAAAATGAACGTCTGGTCTGGGGCCATCGTACTGGATGGACAATCCCAACTCCAAGGTGAGCCACGGAAGATCAATCTTAGTCTACACTGTTCTAAGAGAATCCATATAGGCCTACAACTAATTGATAGATCCTCTACTTGGTCTTCGGATATACAAAAGGACTCGACGCTAAATCTTCGTTGCTTTGTGAACCCAGCCTTGATACCATTATATGCACGCGTTGGCCCAAACCTCGAACTGCATACAACCGACACGCAAACATCGCAATGGCTAAAAAGCAGGCTACTGAGGGGTTTGTGGCTCGAAGAGGAGGACCCGGATAAGTTTCAGACTTTGCAATGCCCTGTCGGTCTCCTTGTAAGTATCGATAGTATGGCACGGACAAAACCAGGGTCAACCACGACGGATATACTGGTGTACGGCGTCTTGTCAAGCACAACGTCTTTTGACTGTCCTCCCACCCCTCCAGTGTCATCTTCAGCTAGCTCTGATGAACCTGCCTCACGAACTATCAGACAAAGCCTGAAAATATATGCTACACCCATTTCGTCATCCCTCATCAGCAGAATGCAAGCGCTTCCATCCCCACAAAATGCAAGTGGAGTTGTTAGAAATGGGGGTCTTGCGGAATTTCTCCCAGGCATCCGTTCTCCGAGCCCCAAGCGTAAGCGGGTAGCAACACTGTTTGAATCAGTTGCACGACATCATAAGAGGGTGAGGCAGAAAGGAGGGGAGGGGGTATCTCAGTTGATGGCGCACTCGCACTCTCAGTCATCACAACAGTTACATACTCTTCAGATCAAACGAGAATCAGAAGAACCTAATCCTCCTATAGTAGACCGAATTGCATTACAAAGTTCACGGTCTCTCTCATCTGGGACAAACCTGCACCACGGCAAACCTTCAGAGCTTCGCACAGAGAACTCTAGGCCCAGCAGCAACCGGGGGCATCCACGTGAATTCATCAAGAGGAATACGCCAAACCCATTCATAGAACCTTCTCTGCGAAAGGAGAGGGAGGCCTCACCGACGTTGCCGCCGTCTGATGGAAAGTTAGAGTCCTCAAATGCGCTCAAGGATACTGAAGATATCATTATTGAAAATAAGAACACTATTTCTCGTACGATATTAACTTGCATGCGGCTGTATGGATTCAACCGTCCGACCACACGATCTGGATCTTCGAGCAAGAATCCAGTTAATCACGACGTGGTTCCTTCTCACGCTGAAGAGAAAGATCCTCGCATAGCAGCTGCTGCAGCACCTCTGGCCACCTCGACCTCCAATGCCGATGAGGATGAGTTCAAAGCGATGTACCATGCGACATATCGCGCGTCTAGCTTCGCCCTACGCAAGTATCTAAAAGAGGCGCCTATGAGCGAAGGCAGCTTGAAGTCTTTACCGCCTTTGCTAGACAAAGCAAGGGCGATGACTTATATTGATGAGTTTTTAAGGCTATTCTGTGAGGAAAACTAAAGCTGTCTGGTACGGCTAAATGAGATATGAAATTATGAAGTATATAGATAGACGTATTCTCCTAAGCAATTAAAATACCTCGCAATCAAATCATGGATAAAGATCATTGAGTAGCCTGATCGCCGTTGAGGACTAGACCTGTTTCATCATTCAAGCTGTAAAGCAAATTAACCATAATATGTGCGCGGATTCCATGAGTTACCTGTATACATGAGAATTTGAGACCTAGCAGGTATCACAAGCCTACAGAGTGCTCCAGATGGTGTCGGCATTGCGATTTTCCGGATCCCGAAATGCATCATCGTCAACCTCTTGAGAGTTATGGGGTATCCAAACCCCATCCGCAAATCAAACCCACCTATATTGGGATACAAGTTAATGTTCCCCCGGATGCACCTTCATAAAAGTACACAATGGATGTATCAAGTAACAGTCTCTTCCGGTTCTCCAAACCGGAATGGCTGAATAACAATACCGTCCGCAACGCAGGCGTCTACACATCAGGAGCACTAGTGAGCTTATCTGCTATCCTTCATTAAGAGACGATCACACTGACAAAGTCTGCCCTAGTTTTCCCTCGGGTTTTTTTTCTTAGTCGATGCAGCTTCATTCTCACACAGTTCACGAAATGGATCCAACGTGCATGTCAAATTTGTTGACTGGATCCCCGGCATTTGCTCCGCGCTCGGAATGCTTGTTATCAACTCAATCGAAAAGTCCCGGCTGCACGCCGATAGCTGGAGCTACAGTGGAAACGGCGTCGCCTGGAAAGCGCGATTCGTACTTTTCCTCGGGTTTGCACTATTGGCTGGGGGGTTAGCAGGCAGCGTGGTTAGTATCCCTTCTCTGATATTTTCTGGAATGACGTGTTACAGATACGCGGGTTCGTTATGGTCTCTACCATAACAGCCCAGCGATAACTAACATATTCTCCAGACAGTAATGGTCCTTAAATACCTTATCAAACAATACCCACTCCAAACACTCTACTTTGGAATCGCCAATATTATTGCGAACGGGCTCGTCATGCTGAGGTATGCACTTGGTTCTTTACCAGGAATTGGACGGATTACTGATTGCTTTCTTGAACAGCACGATTGTTCTCTGGATCTCGCAGAACATAGAAGATGATTACACCTACAACCTTGCCTTGTAATCACTGATAGGGTGTGATCATACTCCTGAGATTCTATCATGATTATCTGTTTCTAGCCTTCTCATTTTTATTTTGTATTTCTTTTTTGCTTCCAATGGTTGGCGCAGTCGCAATTTATATGTCTACTAGCCTTATGCTACGATTATGTTTGTGGGATGCTTATACAATCAATTATACAATTTCTGGTGTCTCTGGCCCAAACGGACCTAATAAACACAGGTGGTTGGGCAGAACACTGGGGCAAAACGAATATCGTGCTTCATTCAGGCTGCAACATACCTCCGTGCCTTTATAGACGCATGGTCCCGTGGCTAGTAGCTTACATATGACAATTTAGGCATAGCGGTCTCATTAACTTCGATTAGCCATAGATTGTCTCATCAATTGTATATCCTTTGTCTATCGTTTTTATAACCAGGCGGCTCCATTAAAGCACATCTTTCTGCGTTCATACGTAACCAGGCTTCGCCAAGCCTGGTTACGAATACATGAAACATGATCCGGATCCGTATGTACTCACGTAGCCTAAAGGCGAAGAGGCGGGATAATATTCCCAGAGACAGATCGACAGGAGCCTATTATGGTACACCCACCAGTCGTCAATGGTATTCCAGATCTGAATTCTAAACAGGAAGTCACCAAACCATGGTGACAACGGTTGTTGAAGGCAAAACGTTTATCTGTCTTCGAGGGGAACCCTTACAACCGCGCGTGCGAGCAACTATTGAAACGTGCCATATCAAGGCGTCGAAAACTCAAACAACCCTAAGCACGACCAAGTCCTAAGCAGACGAAGGGACAGTATGGGCCCTCAGTTTATCCATAATAGCATCAACAGCTTCCATATCGCCAGCATCGACCTTCTCTCCCTGGATGTAACCCTCGGGTAAATGCTTTACCAACTCATCCATGGCAGGCTGGTAGTTGCGGACGGCCGAGGAAAGAGCGTAGACAGCCTTCTTCCGCGCAGCCGGGTTCGGCTCTGTGGTCGACAGGTCGACAAGCGTAGGGACAGCGTTAAAGACGATGAGCTTGTCCTGAGCCTTTTCATTATTCTGCACGGCGGTTCCGATACACCACGCAGCCATGCGTCGCATCTCTGCTTCTTCGTGCTTGAGGAGTCCGACCAGCGGTGTCCACAAGCCGAGGGGCTCTAGATTGTTTGCGTTATCGATAGACTCGATGAGCTGTTCAAAGTTGTCGAATGCGATCAGTTTGTTCTCAAGGTCAACTTCATCGGAGTGCAGTGCTTCCATGGCGGCTTTCATTAGGTCGGCGTCGGAGGGACCGCCGAAAAGAGCCGAGAGCATTTCTGGGGTGAGGCCGCGGGCAGTAGCATTGGGGGTGTTATTTGAGGCATTGGGGTTGTCTGATTGTTGAGAGGTGGAGTTTGTGATACTCCATTTGAGGAGGTTGTTCATGTTTGCGTCCATGGTGGGAGGGCTTGTTGTTGTTGTTCTTTAATTTGATTTCAAGGTTTCTGCTGAGTATGAGTTGAGGAACAGGGCATTAAAGATAATTCAAATAAGCCGCAATGAAGGTGATTAATTGATGTGTTCGGTTCTTTGTTCTAGGAGCAATAGGAAAAAATGGTGGAAAGTGATTTATGTTTCGGAAGGGCAATAATTTGGAAATTCTACGTCCAGAGGGTTCAAGAATATTCCCCGCCACTGCCCAATACCGAACCAAAAATACATTGAATGCATAGTACTCAAGTTGTCAAAACCAATGTATATATATATACATAGTAGTAATAATTAACCTTCATCAAAGTCTCCTATGCAGGTTATTCTGTAATCCTATGGCGATTCTACCTGTCCTCAGAATAATAATAAGGAGGGGCAGATCCGATAAATCTCCTACACAAAAGATAAGACAGACTCGCGCAGACCCGCTCATTTGCTATGAATACGGAGGCAAATGTCTGGATCCAACATCCCCTTGCATGATATTTGTCTACTGCGCTTATGAGCCAAAATAAATAAAAATTAAAAAATTAGCAATAAAGAAGAAGACGACTATATCTGCTGTAGTCCGAGGGGAATTTCCACAGCTTTATATATATATATGTATATCAAATTTATCTATCTTGTCAGCTAGAACTTGAAGGGTGCTCACATAGTGGTTTGTCTATGCAGTAAAAGCGTTAGCAAAGAGATAAGCCACCCACCTACTCTGTATCTTTTAAACAGTACGGAGTAAACCCGTCCTTTACTAGTAGAAGCGCCCAAGTGTCGTGAAAGTAGCCCATGGCAATCTGAAGTCAACAATGCCACCATAAGCGCGAAAAAAAATCCTAGTCTTTCAGCATGTCAACACTGTGTATAGCTTTGTCCTCGAGACGGATGGGTTCTAAAGCTAGCTCAGCCAGGTAATATGTACAAAAGTGTGAAGATACAACGTACATACACAAAAGCATACCCGTCTGCTGAAAAGTTCCTTACTCAGTTATAGATTGAGTATATAAATCCTGAATCGAATTTAATATCAATCTTGGTAAATAGAAGGGGAGATTTTCATAAATTCTACCATAGAACAGAAATGGAATCTACCCAACCATAGCAAGTGCACTAGCAAAATAAACTACTACTAAAAAACAGCGAGGCTAAGGAAGAGCGAGGGAACGATCACCGGATTACATAATAATAATACAATGTTCGTTGCACAAATACCCCGCCATGGGATGCCGTCAACCCCGCGGACATTTCCAGCATCGGTTCCTTAGGTACAAGAATTGATGACGACTGTAATTACAGAAGGTCAGATCATGAACTGAAAGATCTACAAGCTTCTTCCGGGAATTGGGCACTGGTACCAGTGCTGAGGATAGTACTAGGTACAGTAGTACAGTATAGTGAAGAGAGCGGTAAGGCAGAAAAAGAGTGTCGGTATACTACACCTACACAAGGTTATCTGAAATTAATGTATGGACATGACCGTAAGTGCTATCCAAAAGGGATAGGAAGCGATAACTTCAAGAATTGGACTATTTCCTTTTGGAGATTTTATGAAGATCAGCGACAAGTCAAACATCCTGAAAAGCCACCTCAACAATCTTCTAGACCCTAAAATAAAGATAAATTAGCGAAGAAGAGAAAAAACAGGAGAGATTGTGTGTTTGTTTGCTTTTCTTAAGAGAATCTGGAAGTCTGAGATTCAGTCCTCACCATCATATCCTATATCTACGGGAGAATGGCCGACCCTGATTAGGTACTCCTGGGACCCTGTTATCCGGGACGCTATGGGTTGAACCATTCGTAGAGAGCCATAGGTTCTGCCCCACGAGGGATGCGCAAGTGGTTTTGCCATCCATACGATCGTGAAGGGGAAAAAGGACACCTCAGCTTATATTGCTTCTTGCAAAAGAAATGAATAGATTTGAAAAGCATGTACTGTATTTTAAGAAACTATAAATATAATAAGATGATTCTCTATTCAATTCAGAATTGTTCGTATCGGAATATATTACACATAGATACAGTGTGGCGGTGACAGCCATCGGGCCCAACGGCAAGAGGAAAAACCCCCTATTGCCGCCTAATCATAGAACAGCAAAGTCCAATTAGCCTTACCCACTTACGCTCACTTGGCCAGTTCCCTAAGGCCACTCACCCCCTAATACCGAATTTCCCTCCTTTTCCCCCTCCCTTTTTCTGGTGACGACCTGGCTTTTCTTACTAAATACGCTCGACCAGTAATCCTGCTCCGTCTCTCCTCCTCCACCCACACCTCAACCAACTTACTTCCACACTTGCTCTCTCCCTCTCACTCTCTTGAACTCCGTCACTCAACTCGATCAACCTTACCTTATTCTCCTCCCTTGATCTTCCCATCTTTTTCTTAATAACTCTTGTCTTCATCATTTCTTTCTTTTTCTTTCCCCTTGTAGTTCGCTTCGTAATCCTATTCAGCCACCATGGAAGGTAAGGTTTCTGCCACCTCAGCGCCTTGCGTCTAGCTCGCTTGCTGCTGTCTCTCCCCCTCCCCCTTCCAACGCTTTTGTCAGACCATCACTAATATCATCCTGTCTGATTCGTATAGAGGAAGTTGCTGCTCTCGTCATTGACAATGGGTATGTTAATATGGGTTTTGATGGCTTTGTTGATGGGTTTACCCTGTATTTTCCCATCTCATCCGAGCAGGGGGTGGAAAACAGAGGCTGCCAGCACCGGTCGCAACGATCGAAGACATTCGTTCTTGCTCCACCTCAGGCTTTTGTGCTCCCCAAAATCGCAACGATGTGATGGATTTGTTTTGATTCTTGACCTGTACTTCTGATCTGGTCCCTCTACTGACGAAATTGCCCTTAGTTCGGGTATGTGCAAGGCCGGTTTCGCCGGTGACGATGCCCCCCGTGCTGTCTTCCGTAAGTCAAAACCCCCTCCGCATTGTCCTGATGTTTGCCCCTCCCGCAACCGTCATTCCTCTCAAAGTCACAGCGGATGGCTACATCTGAATTGATGAGCCGTGAAGCTATATTTTTATCATCTCAAGATACTAACAGGAAGACTAGCCTCCATTGTCGGTCGTCCCCGTCATCATGGGTAATTATTCTCTAGCCCTCCTAGGTAGCTAGTCGAGAGCTATAGTCACTGACGATATATCAGTATCATGATCGGTATGGGCCAGAAGGACTCTTACGTCGGTGATGAGGCACAGTCCAAGCGTGGTATTCTCACCCTTAGATATCCCATCGAGCACGGTGTCGTCACAAACTGGGATGACATGGAGAAGATTTGGCACCACACATTCTACAACGAGCTCCGTGTTGCTCCTGAGGAGCACCCGGTTCTCTTGACCGAGGCCCCTATCAACCCCAAGTCCAACCGTGAGAAGATGACCCAGATCGTCTTCGAGACCTTCAACGCCCCCGCCTTCTACGTCTCTATCCAGGCCGTCCTGTCCCTGTACGCTTCCGGTCGTACCACCGGTATCGTACTGGACTCTGGTGACGGTGTCACCCACGTTGTTCCCATCTACGAGGGTTTCGCCCTCCCTCACGCCATCTCCCGTGTTGACATGGCTGGTCGTGACTTGACCGACTACCTCATGAAGATCCTAGCTGAGCGAGGTTACACTTTCTCCACCACTGCCGAGCGTGAAATTGTCCGTGACATTAAGGAGAAGCTTTGTTACGTCGCCCTCGATTTTGAGCAGGAGATCCAGACCGCCTCTCAGAGCTCCAGCCTCGAGAAGTCTTACGAGCTTCCTGACGGTCAGGTCATCACCATTGGTAACGAGCGTTTCCGTGCTCCTGAGGCTCTCTTCCAGCCTAGCGTTCTGGGTCTGGAAAGTGGTGGTATCCATGTTACCACTTTCAATTCCATCATGAAGTGTGATGTCGATGTCCGTAAGGATCTCTACGGTAACATCGTCATGGTACGTTTCCCCGGGTTCCGTACTCATTGCATGGGGTAGCATATCACTAACAATCATTTAGTCTGGTGGTACCACCATGTACCCCGGTATCTCCGACCGTATGCAGAAGGAAATCACTGCCCTGGCCCCCTCGTCTATGAAGGTCAAGATCATTGCTCCCCCTGAGCGTAAATACTCCGTCTGGATCGGTGGTTCCATCTTGGCTTCTCTGTCCACCTTCCAGCAGATGTGGATCTCCAAGCAGGAGTACGACGAGAGCGGTCCTTCGATCGTTCACCGCAAGTGCTTCTAAGGTATGATTAGTCCGCATGGCTCTGACCTGTATACGAAGCTGGCTGATTCGCTTGCCGTAGCTCTTGCGTATGGATTATTTGTTTCGTCGTATTTTCCTGTATTAAAATATCAAACGGAGACTGGTGACACGCGGGCCTCTCTGCCTCGCACTAGGAGGAAGATCGCCTGAAAAAGGAACTTTGTTTTAGCTGTGGAATAGAGATGGTTTATTTAAGACACTCATCCCTCGACGTGGGCGCTTTTGCCGGCAGCAAGTTGTATCGGAAGGCACGAGGGGTAAGGAGAAGGACGTTTTAGTAGGTGAAGGATGTACATGGGTCATGTGGACGGTGGGGTGAAAGCTCTATTTCATATAGTTCTACACTCATGTTTGAATCCTTATTTCCATGTTGGACCTTCCCCTTTCCACATTCTCGCCTTCGGGCTGGTTATGGATCTTAAAACGCTGTGCACCATTGATATTCTGGGACCTAACCCTCGGGTCTCGACCATTTTCTTAAAAAAAAATTTGACTATCTTTTTCACGACCGTCCAGATTTTCTTCCTGAGGCCTACACGTATAGGACTCATGGTTTGAGGCTCAAAGTGGTACAGGCCATGATGTCATTCGCCGTCCACAGACCAGTCTAGCCCATTAGTAAAACGTAGGTGCTGAGTTCCTTGCATATATATATATATATATATAGGTATAGTGTAGTATTCATGATAGGGTTACGTACATACCTCATGCAAATCTGTTATTCTAACATCTATATAGTACTAGAGTATCAATGATTTGCTCACTTTTTCATTCTCGGCTGCTTCGGTTTTGGTCATCCATCGTCGCACATATTGCAGTAACTTAGAAGATAAAATGTCAAAAAAAAAAAGTAAGAAAAAGGGTAAACAATCGCGTGTCATCGAATGAAGACACAAAGGTATCTAAGCATCCCATGTCTCCAACCCCTGGAGGATACATCCCTCCTCGCCCTCGTTCCTAGTCTTCAGCTCACCAATCTCGTAGACGGTTTCTCCCTCCTTTTGCAGAAGATCCTTCACAGTGGCCGCAGCCTCTTTCTCAACGGCAATGACCATACCCACGCCGCAGTTGAAGGCCCGCGCCATCTCGGTGGCTGTGACGTTGCCGTTTTTCTTGAGCCAGGTGAAGACCGGCGGAAGTTGCCAGGAGGAGGCGTTGATGTGCGCGGCCAGCATTGGAGGCAGCATACGGGGCACATTCTCAACCAGACCACCACCAGTGATGTGGGCGAGACCCTTAATGGCCGACGAGAAGTGATCGGTTGTCTTTTTGTTGGAAGGAATAGAGAGCGCTTTGAGGAGGGGTTTCACGTAGATGCGGGTTGGGGTAAGGAGGGCACGGCCAAGAGAGAGGGGTTCGTTGGAGAAAGGCATCAAGAAAGGAGCCGGGTCAGTATAGCTCAATCCAGAACGTTCGACGATCTTCCGGACGAGAGAGTACCCGTTTGAGTGAGGACCGGAGGAAGCCAGTGCAAGGAGAACATCCCCATCTTGCATGGCAGAGGTCTTGGGAAGGATAGCACGGGCGTTGCCGCCGGTGGTGTTGATGGCACCCACCGCAGCACCCACAGCATCATAGGTGTCGTCAATGAAGAGGCCGGGCATTTCGGCAGTTTCACCGCCGATGAGAGCACATCCTGCCTGCACGCAACCGTTGGCAACACCAGTGACAAAGGCGGACGCCGTTTTGACATCCAATTTACCACAAGAATAGCAGTCAAGGAAGAAGAGGGGCTCTGCGCCCTGGACAACCAGATCATTGACGTTCATGGCTACAAGGTCAATGCCTACGGTGTCATGAATGCCCACGGAGTGTGCGATCTTGAGCTTGGTTCCAACACCGTCGATGGCTCCAATCAAAGTGGGGGAGTGGGGGTGATAAGCAGAGTTGGCAGCAGCAAGAGAAAAGAGGCCTCCGAAGCCACCAATCACTGCATCTGTACCAGGACGCTTGGTCTGAGCGACGGAGCTTTTAATTTGGTTGACGAGATCATTGCCCGCGTCGATGGAAACACCGGCAGAGGCATAGGTGAGAGACTCCTTCTGGGACGCAATGGCATCTCTTTGCCTGAAGGCACGGTGCGCAATGTCCTTACGGTAGAACATATCATCAAAGTGAATGGTGGAGATACCAGCATAGCTCTTGCGGACAGCCTCCTCAAGACTTGATGCGGTAGCGGTGGAGGCAATGACTCGGCCGCCAGAAGTCTGGAGCTCGTTACCAACGAGTGTGGTTCCGGCATGGAAGATCAAGGTATCATCTGGAACTGGATCAAGAGTGATGACTTTGCCCTTGGCATACGATCCAGGATATCCTCCTGCCACGGCGATAACGGTAGTGGAGAAGTCGGGCTTGACATTAATCGAGACACCGTCAAGCCAGTGTTCGGTACAAGCAAGCATGATTTCCGCCAGATCAGTGTCGTCACTAAGCAGAGGTAGGAGGGTCTGAGTCTCTGGGTCTCCGCCTCTCACGTTGTATTCAAGAACCTTAGGGCCATTCTTCGTCATCATCAGTCCAGTGAAGAGGATACCAACGAAAGGAAAGCCTTGGAGCGGTTAGCGCTTTGTAATTATATTTTAGGGGTTAACGTGTAAGAACAAACCATCTCTCCTCATGCCATCGATTGAAGGCTGCACAATGGTGCGGTCGATCTCTTCAAGGACTTCCTTGGAAGAGATCGGGGTGGGAGCGTAGCAGCCCATGCCGCCAGTGTTGGGACCCTGGTCGCCGTCGTAGATACGCTTGTGATCCTGTGCAGGAGGAAGAGACCTGATAGTGTAGCCATCACTGAAGGAAAGAACACTGAGCTCGTCACCCTCGAGGTACTCTTCGATTACAACCTCGTTGCCTGCATCACCGAACTGACGATCCAGCATCATTTCGCGGAGCGCCTGATGGGCTTCCTCCTTTGTTTGGGGAATGATCACCCCCTTGCCGCCGGCCAGACCATCTGCCTTGATGACAACATTATGGGAAATGGAGTCAATGTATTGACGAGCAGGTTCATATTCGTTGAAATTCTCGTACGCAGCGGTGGGGATATCATGGCGCTTCATGAAGTCCTTAGAGAAGGTCTTGGAGCCCTCCATGCGCGCAGCAGCCTTGGATGGGCCAAAGCACCTAATACCAACTTTGTCAAACTGTTAACATCTTTATTCGTTCGTTTAACAGTTGGACTTCATCCCACCTGCTTGGAAATATCCTTGGATGCCATCCACAAGTGGGGCCTCCGGTCCCGGAACCACCAAATTGACTCCATTCTTCTGAGCAAAAGCCACCAGACCGGGATAATCATCGCCCTTAATGTTGGCATTTGTAATTTTTCTAGAAGCTCCCAATCCAGTCCCACCATTGCCGGGGGCAACATAGACGATTTCGACCCGAGAGGATTGACTCAGCTTCCATGCTAGGGCATGTTCGCGGCCGCCGTTGCCTACGATGAGGACGCGCAACTGTTCTTGGGACATATTGTCTGCAGTGTTCTCGAGTAAACCTAGCGGGAAAGAACTGTTAGAAATTGATAATCTTATTTATGGAAGAATACCATTGCAAAGGGGTGTTGTATCTCTAGGATTGGATTTCTGGGAGGGGAGATTGAGGAAAGAGGGGCAAGGCATATATAATATAGTATAGCAGGTGGTGGTGCCCCTCTCTTTCCTCTCCGACATCCAAAATATCTCGATAAATACCCAATTGCAACAAGACAATTTACTTACCTCACTGGAGAGTCAACTTGAGAGCAAACTGCATGTATAGCGCGTGAATTTCTTGGAGAAGAACCAAATGTAGAGTTCTCGGAGGTTCTCGAGTCTCAGCAATTTTTTTTTTTTTTTTTCCCCTCTGGCCGGACGGCGGGGCGTCTTTTTCTCCGACCCCGGATTTGGATTTTCCAATGGATAAGAAATGAATCAGTCGTATGTATCATACATTCCTTCAGTTATTATACATATGTATATGTATATTTCCTCCCAGCACGATGAGGGTATATATGGATATACATGTTGGTTGACTTATTACCCTGTTAGGTTGAGTTTGCGGAGCGATATCGATAAGATGCATCTACATACTACATACTGTGTACAGTACAATAACTATCACTATAGCCCTGTATTCAAATATTCACTTACAGAAGAGAGAGGAAGAGAGGTTTAAAGCGAAAGTAGAAAACTCGAGGGAGAAAAACATAAAATGGAAAACACCGTCTTCCTTTCCCATCCCCCACGTGATGTGTTGCATACATCGTATATTACTTACTCCATAGAATTTTAAATGTCTATGTACTACACATCGTGAATAAATATATCATCTATACTGCATTTACAATGTTTCACCCTATTTGTACTGTACTCCGTACATCCAATACAATCCGATACAAAACATGCCAAGAGCGGTGAGAGATGCACGGCAGAAAAATAAAAAAAGAGAACTAGGTGTGATGAAGCTGTTCATGCTTTTCAACTTTCATGCATCTACACTTACCACCAGCGTTTATCAATTGACAGAGGTCCAACATATATTGCTCTGGAGATTGTCTTGATACTCTCGGCCTGAATGTTACGGGCCTCCCTGCGGTCTGTTTCAGACCCTCTCCGCGAACATGTTTGTATCTCCTGTTTAGGCCAGAGGCTCGGAGGCGGCGCTAGGCTCCGACTGTACTCTTTCACTCCATATCGTGCCAACTCAAGCACGGAAGACGCCTCTCCTCGGATCGTCGCAGAGGGCATTTCGCCTCCAAGAGAGGTATGGCACTGTTTTGATCCCACAAGTAGCAATTCGGCTCTTTGTGCCATCCTCCGCGCAATGGCTCTTCGCGATTCCCTCAACTTATGCGCCCGCAGAGACTGACTTTACTTTGCTGAACAGAGCCCGCCGCAGGATGAAGAAAAGAACCAACCTCCGGGCCATGATCCGAAGCAGCGTAGCAAGACGTTTAAAGCTCACCAGTCAGCATCTTATGCTCCCGCTCATGATGGCACCATCCAAAGAAGCGAAGACACTACATCCCCAGCTGAAGATAGTAAACCTTCTAAGAATCAGTCGAGGCATACTGCTCGTAAGGGATACAGCAAAACCACTGGAAAGGCCCGAAAAAGACCTGCACCAAAGATTCGGAAAGTTCCGTCCACCGTTAAACCAAAGACGTCGAACAGTCGCCCAAAGTCAAAAGAGAAGCGCGCTGCGGCGAAAGGACAAGGAGATTCGGTGGGTTTTATTTTCTTTTCTTTTTTGCTTAGCTCTTGCGATGAAATTGTGCTAAATGGCCTCCCGTATGAAGCTGCCACTTCCATCGATTGTATCTCAGCTAGAATCAACGAAGACCACAAGTTCGGCCGACCAAGAGAGTCCCAATAATTTGTCACATATTCTGAACTCTCTATTCGCAAGAGAGTTCGGCAAGATCGAGTCTAATGTCCTGCGATTAAAGCGTACGTATCCCTATCAAATACCTTCATTAGAAAGCACTCTAATTGCTATAAGCCCTGGACGTCGAAACAGCTCCTGTTCCTCGACTTTCATTTGGCCTCGAAAGGGTCCTATTTAAGTGAGTTGCCCGATGTTTTTTTGAAGTGGGTGCAAAGCTCACCATTATGTACCAGTCCGGGCGTTTACCATCTTCGGGACCCCCGGTCTCGCGTCTACAACTTTGACCCCTACTTAGGCCAGATTATGCCTGTCACCGAATTCGATTTTGACGCTTTGAAGGACTACATCACCTCTTCTAAGGATCACACACTCCGAAATATAGCGATGAAGGAAGGAAAAAAGTACATAGGCTCCTCCTCAAGCATGACCTCGGTGCTGTCACATTTTCATTACCTTCTTTCGGCATGGAGAGGGATCGATATCCGGACACTGTCTCAGGGGTTTCCAGACAAATTACGATCCTTTACACGACTGCTGCGATCTCCTTCTGCCATGTTTCTCCGATATCAGGACGGGGTCTACGCCATAGATGCTGACAAAGAGTTCGACTCTGCCAATATCTTAATGAACCTGGGAAAGTCCATGGAGAAACTCCTCACTCTGCCGAAGGATGACTTTGAGCGCTACAGGCGGTCGAGTGAGAACAAGATATCCGCAGAGGAAGAACAGGCTATCCCCGAATCCTATCACTATTCTACGCTTGGTGACTTCCTCATGAGATCACAATTGGATGCGTACGACCCAAGGCTTCCAGGAACTGGAATGTTTGATCTTAAGACAAGGGCTGTAGTTTCCATTCGAATGGATGCCCGTAACTTCGAAAACGGCCTTGGTTATGAGATTAAAAACCGCTACGGCGCGTTTGAGTCTTACGAACGCGAATTCTATGACATGATTCGAGCCGCTTTCCTTAAATACTCTCTTCAGGTGCGGGTTGGCCGCATGGATGGTATCTTCGTCGCCTTTCACAACATTGAGCGGATCTTCGGGTTCCAGTATGTCAGCTTACCGGAAATGGACCAGACACTGCATGGCCAGAATGATACAACATTAGGCGATGCAGAGTTTCGTCTGAGTCTTGGGCTATGGAACAAAGTTCTAGACAAAATTACGGCAAAGTACCCGGAGAAGTCCAT
Organism: Aspergillus alliaceus; assembly: GCF_009176365.1. NCBI lineage: Eukaryota > Fungi > Ascomycota > Eurotiomycetes > Eurotiales > Aspergillaceae > Aspergillus > Aspergillus alliaceus. The sequence goes on along the minus strand of NW_022474688.1, from coordinate 1,001,648 downwards.
CCGTATCCACTTTGAAACCCGGGACGCCCAAACTCCGTTTATGTACATCTTCGCCGAACCTGTCACTGACGATGAGATTCACGCTATCCAAACCAAGAATCAGGCTGAAATCGATGCATATCAGCGGCGGATCCTAAACCTAGCTCCTAAGAGGAAGGACACTTCATCTACAAATGTTATGGAAGCCCCGCCGTCAAGCAGTTCCGACAAACAAGAAGAGCCGGTCAATGAAGAAACTAAACTTTCCAAAGCCAGCTACAATGACACCGAAGCGGTATACGATTCGTCCGCGCCTCCTGATGAGACTTTCCTTTCTGAACTTGAAAATGAAGACGCAGACAATGGCCGCGAGCTACTTGCAATGACTCTTGTGGTTAAGAATCTTGTTAACGGTAAACTCGTTGAACGACCCAACGACCTCAAGCCATCCGATAAATGGGACATCGAGTATGAACTGAGTGAATTACAAGGACCACAAGCACACGCCTTGTATGCAGCATGTCGAAAACGACGGCAGAAGGCTCTCTCGGGCCGAGGAGAGGATGAGACCGACGTTGCAAACAACGTATACATCCGGCGACTACGGGAATTCAGCGAAAAGGGACGCGAGTTCCGCAAGCAAGAAAACAACCTTGACAAACAAAAGGGCATAGTTGTTCTGGCTGACTCGGCCTAGTTCAATTGAACCGGCGAGTCTGGACAGCACGACAGTCATGCGTCCCAGTCATTCACCACCCAATCACAATTATTCTTCTCCATTCTACAGATACCTCAAGATTTTATGTATAATATCCAATTGTCATGCTTTCTGGAATTGGAGTGTTTGCATTAGGGCGTTAGACCTGTATCATTCCAATGTGGCGTTTATTTGACTACCAATCCAAGTTATTGATTGATATGCCTGGCCATAGATGGCATTGCGTACGCGATGAGCTACCTTCCTAGTCGTTATATATAGTGACTCATTCCAAAGTTTTTCCAATGTCCGATCGATGCGCACAGTGATGTTGATAAAGGAGCAACTGAGTATCCAATATAAAACATGGATGGATATATTCGCTAGTCTTGTCAATACAGTATATGTGGAGCTCAGAACATCAACGAGCATTGGACATATGGTTAGTAGCCACAATGTAGGTAACGGAGATTGTAGTTATGGTACTCTCTCTCCGTACGTGTGTGTGTGTATATTGTGCTTATTACCTATACTGTACAGGGTGAACATCTACTGGATGACACTCAAAGATAGATGAATAACTATTTAAAAAATATTAGTTACAACATGCATAAACAGAAACATTATGTCGATCGACTCAGTCTATATTCACAAAATATATACATATATACATACGTAGTATCGCTATATATTCACTCCTAACACCACGCACTACAAACGTCCCAAAATGATTGCCCAAGTCAATCCTGTGTTTCTTCAAAACCAATGATGATAGGTTCTATGACATTAACAATTAGGGCATCAAGAGAACACAAAGCAAAAGGACTTCCCGACAAACTTTACAAAACACTTCTAGAGGACTTAGTCCTCGAATAAGATCGCAAAGGACGAACGCCGTCAGACCGATACGCCAAACTCACAAATGTCAATCCAAGTATGTTCCCTTGGTTGTTGGATGATTGCCTTTCCGGAGGCAGAAGGGATGTAATGAAGCAAGCAAGACGGGAACAAGGGAAAGAAAAGAAAAAGGTGTTTGACACAGACCAGAAATGCAACGCCAGCTGGCCGAGTTAAAAAGAACATTGATGACCGGAGAGGAGAAAATAAACAGAAGTTGTACACTTATGATGAATAGCAGCAGCTTCCATTTCCTCATGGGGTGAGATTGAGATGAGTATCAATGAAGTCAGAGGACGGCTCGGAGCGAGAAAAATATCGAGGGACCTCAGAGGGATAGTTTGAGTAGATTGTCTTTCGACTAGCGAAAACGATTTTCGATGGTTCTCGTGACTCGGATTTCGTGATTCATTTTAAAAGCGAAGGACAAGAGTCCGCATTCTGACTGTGTATGGATGTTGTTGTTGGTGAAACGAGTGGTAGGACTACCGGAAGTCCCCAAGGTCAAGTTTGGGTGGCGACCATTGCAGTGTCGGCGGCCGGTCACGCGAGACGCAAACTGCTGCGGGCTTCATTTTCTCTGCCCGTCTACGCTCTTTTGATGCGCCTCCCGTAAGAAAACCCCTCAACGTGGACGAAGCTGCACCATATGAACTGCGCGCACTCGCAGCAGTACCCGCACTGGTGGAAACGGTGCTGGAGCTGCGGGCACTGCGAACACTGCTGGACTTGTTGACAACGGGTGGTATAGAAGGGACCGGTACTGCTAGCCGTGACGATGGCCCGCTAGAATTTGCGTAATCAGATGATATAATTTGAGGGGCATACTCGAAAGAGAAGGGAGCAGTCTGTGGCCGCATCCTGGGCTCAATCAATATGCTGGTTTCCGTGTCAAGACCTCGAAAAATGTCTAGATGACTGTTTTCATTGGCTTCGCTTGTCTTGGGTGATGGCTGTGTATTGGCCTGCAGTCTCGTCGGGACCTCGCTTTCAGACACCGTTACGTCAAGCTTGAGGTTGTCCAACATCGTTGCAAGGCTCGCTGCCGTGTTGGGACGCCCGTCACTGGCAGCGTCGTCACCATCAAGCGCAGAAATTTCAGCCTCAACCCCATTGGCCACATTGAAATTTCGGAACAGATAACGGCGTAAGCGGGAAACTTCTGCATCCCATTTTTGACTCAAGGATTGCAAGATGACCTCAATGTCGTGGTATAGGAAAGGTGAGGTTTCGGCAGCTGTAAGGTTGTTGGGTATGGAGGCGCCAGAACGGAGATGGCCAGGCGCTTGCGAGTATTTACTTGATTTATGTCCCACCGTCGCATGTTTTGCAGCGTTTAAGGATCGTCGGATTGTGCTCGTCGTAGAACCCTGTGCAAGGCTCATATCCCGTTTCACGCTTTCGATCTCTCGGCGCACCTTGTCCAGTGACTGGATTCTATCTCTGTCCATGTAGGAAAGACTCAACAGAGACTTATTCCGCTGCAGACCGTTAACTAAAACGGTGAATGACTGTAAGTTGATATCGTTGTTTTCACAGTAGACCTCGCGAAG